>NC_045715.1:40646794-40662808 GCF_009834535.1 Camelus ferus
GGCCGACTTCCCTCACCAGGTTGTGTATTAAGAGAGATTCTTGTAATCAGAGGCCTTTTGTTTCACCAGTTGGTATGTGTTGGGTGTTTTGTGTGTGTCAGGTGCCTCCTGGCTACTTGTACCTAGATCTCTCCAAGTGTCTGTGTGAGCTCTGGGCTGTCCTGATTGTAAAGGTGAGGAAGCCAAGTCCTGACTTAAAGTAGATGTCTCAGTCTCCCAAATGCCCCACTCTGCCTCATCCCTGCAGAAAGGTCTGGATCGGAGCTGGCATCCTGACGTCTTCCTGCTTTGTCTCCCACTTCCTCCCATAGGTGGCTGATAATGACGTTGGAGCTCTGTCACCACTTGGAGAACATAACCGCAGACTCACAGAGTGGCCGCCTGTCCTCCCAGCCTGTGATGGTGGAGAGCAGCCATCCCTGCACAGACACTTCCTCCAGTGGTACAGTGCAGATACCAGGTACTCAGGGCTGGTCCCAGTGAGGAGATGGGGGGCCCTGCCTGTAGAATAGCTTCATTTTTTTTGCCGTCGCGTCAGTAGAAGCAACTGTCATTGTTTTATAGAAAAGCTACAGAATTGCACAACTCCTTCCTTGGGTTTGATGAACTTGCTGGAGCACCTCGCAGAACTCAGAGAAACGTTTACTTATGTTTACTGGCTTATTGTAAAGTATAGGGAAAAGGATACGGGTAAATAGTCAGATGAAGAGGGGCACAGGAGGGTGTTCTGTAAACGTCTGTGAGGTCAAGGTGTAGGTGGTCTTGTTGAAATCGTCTGTACCTTTACTGATTTTTACTTGTTCTGTCAGCTGTTGAAAGTTGAGTTTTGAGATCCCAGCTGTAATTGTGAGTTTGTCTCCTTTTTACGTTTCTATCAGTGTTTCGTTTGTGTGTTTTATGTCTTTGTTACTAGGTGTGCGTATCTTCTTGTTAACGTATTCCCATTTTTGTTTGACCCATTTTTCACTGTGAAATGCCCCTCTTTGTCTCTATTAACATTTGAGTCTAAAGTTTGTCTTGTTATGCACCTTTTAGTTAGGTCTTGCTTTTTCTTAATCCAACCTGATAGTCTGTCTTTTGGTTGAGATGCTTAGGCTGTTCACATTGAATGTAACTGTATAGATTTGGTTGGATTTACATCTGTTCACATACATTTGGGAATGTTTTTATTTTGCCTTCGTTTTTGAAAGATAGTTTTGCTGAATATAGAATTCCTAGTTGCTAGAAGTTTTTTCCTCTTACCACTTTAAATTTGTCATCCTACTGGTTTCTTGCATTCATTGCTTCTCAGAAGAAGTCCTAATCGTATTTTGTGTCTTTTTTCCTCTTGTGGCTTTCATGATTTTCTCCTTCTCTTTGGTTTTCAACAGCTTCAGTCTAATGTGTCCGAGATGTGGATCTGTGTTTATCCTGCTTGGGATTTGTTGGTTTTTGGAGCTGTAGATTAATATTTTGCATCCAGTTTGGTGTTTGGGGCTGTATCTGTTCAGGTACTTTTTCTGCCCCTTTTTTCTCTTCCCTCTTTTTTCTGTGGGGGTGGTGCAGAATTCCCACTTTGCACATGTTTGTATACTTAATGTGGTCTCCAGATATTTAAGAGTTTTTTGTTTTGTTTTAGTTTAATATTTTAGTGTATTTTTTAAAAACTTTTTTTTATTGAGTTCTAGTCATTTTTACAAGGTTGTGTCAAATTGACTCATTTTTATGTCTTTTTTCTTCTGTTCTCCAGAATAGAGAGTAATAGAAATTGCACAGTCTTAAAAATTGTATAGCGGTTCTTTTTTTCTGCCATTTCAGAGCCCGCTGTTTTGTCCAGCTAGTGAATTTTTCATTTCGGTCATTGTACCTTTGCACCCCCAAAATTCCTTTTAGTGCTTTTTTCATTAATCATTGTCATCTATTTCCTTTGTTACCATGTTTTCTCTGGTTTTTTGAACTCTTTGAGCATATTATTACAGTGCTTTGAAGGTGTTGTCTGCTGAATCCAGCATGTGGCCCATCAGAGTTAGTTTCTGTTAACCGATTTCCTTCCTGAGGACGGCTCACACTTCCTAGGGTCTTTGCATAGCTCATAATTTTTTATTGAAAAGCTGGACGTTATAGATTGTGATGTGTCATCTGGATTTCTGACCTTTTGTTTTTAGGATCTGTAAATGTTCCTACAATTCTTTGACTGTTTTATATGTTTGTTTTGTAACACACCTGGAATTACTCTTTGAAACCTCTCTCGTGATGTCACATAGCTACTGAGGTCGCAGCTTCGCTTTTCTATTTTTCATTTTTTGTTTTCTAGCCTGAGTTCTAATATTTGCTCTCTATCTGCTTGGCATAGCGCCCAAGCCTGCGGAATTTTCCATTCTGTGGGTGGATCTCTGCATGGGTGGGGCAGGGGAGGGCGTGGAAGTCAGTGTTCTGGCAGTTTTCCCTGTCTGTGTACCCGGCTCTTCCTGCACTCTTCATATGCACTGGGTCATCCGAGCCTCCAGAAAGTTCTCTCTGAGCTCTTCTCTGCTCTCTGACTTCCAAGGTCGTCTTCCTCGCTAGATCTCTGGCTAGTTCTCAGGTCTGGGATCAGGGTGCCCGGGTGGGAATGGGAACCGCCTCCAACCCGGCCCGGCCCGGCCCGCGGAGCCCTGTAGCCCGGATACTAGCTGTGCTGGATCCCCTACTGGGGGCAGTCCTATGGTGACCAGAGCCCAGACTTCCCTGCCCCACCTGCAAGGAGAGGGGTGAGGGGGTCAGCTCTGGGTAGGGGTGCACTTGAGAGGGGACTCTGAAGTGAGGCGGGGACAGGCTGAGGGGTAAGGGGCCGGTCCAAGTGGAATTGACCTAGCTGAGGGGGGCCATCTCAAGATGTTGAGTGTCCTGCAGTGAGGCATGAGGGGTGAGCTTGTGGTGTGAGGGCCATAGGTTGGTACCTAGCGGGGTGCAGTGTGTGGGCGGGGGACCTGGGTGTGAGAAGGACCCTTGGCTTGGGGGGTCCGGTCTGCCACTGGGCCTGGCCAGGGGTGGGGGAGCAGTAACGGGGGAGGGGGAGGCGCGCAGGCGGAGTGGGGCTGGGGGCTGTGGCCTGGTCTGGGCCAGTGGTGGTTCCGGTTGAGTGCCAGGCCCTGGTCTGTGGCAGAGAGAGTCCGGGCGTTGGGTATGGAGACTTGGCAGGGTGGGCCACGCCCCACCGCCAGGCCCCGCCAGGCCCCGCCAGGCCGACTCGCCATGTCCCAAACAGCAGGAGCCCCAGCCCAAGGGTCCGCGCTGTGGGGTGGGGGTGGGGGCTGAGCATGAGCGGACACGGGAGCGCGCCCAGAGCGTATGGAACGCTGGGCGGGAGCCGGTGCTCCTGGACCAGCTTGGAGGAAGAAGACGGCCTGTGGACCGGGCCGTCGCTTGCCATCGCCTCCTCTGCTGCCGCTGGCCGCCGGGCAGGTAAGGGGACGCTGGTAGGGGCCCGCTGGTCGGGAGCCGGCGGGTGAGGCCTGGGCTGCGCAGTTGGGGAGGCGCACAGGTAGGGGGTGTGTGGGTGAGGCCTGGGCCGCGCGGCCCGTTAGGACCCCGAGGCAGGTTCGTGGTGCCCCACGTCCGTAGTCCCTGAACCCCATTTCTTCATTTCTTCGCTGCCACTTGTACCTGGGTTTGGGGAAGCAGGACACCCCCGGGAGATGTCATGGCCTGCTCTCGGGAGGCCGGTGGTGCGTTCACGGGGCCCAGGCGGTGGCCGCGGTGGGATGGGGGCTGCCCAGTGCGAGCACGTGGATTTGTTTTCTATTCTCCCCCAGTCTGGTCCGGGTTCTGCTTCCCCATGTTCGCGGGGTGCATGTCTGGCGGTCAGCCTGCTCCTGGGAAGGGACGCGGTGCTGTCAGGGTGCGGGGTTTGAGGGGCGGTATCCTCGGCGCAGGCGGCTCGGGGAGAAAGGTCTGCCTCTTGGATCCTGTTGATTTGCTCCCATCTGGGAGGCATCCTGTCCTGGGGTATGGCTCTGCTTCCTTATATTTGCAGGATGCTCATCTGGCGGTCAGCCAGCTCCCAGGAGGCGGGCGTGGTGTAGTCAGGAGCAGGGGGCAGCTGGGGAGGGGGCCTGCCTTGGAGAAGCTGGCCTATTTGCTCCAGTCTCCCTTGCGGCCTGGCTTGGGGGAGGCCTCTGCTGCCCCAGGTGGGCGGGGGGCGGGGGCCACCTGACGGTACCAGCTGTCCCCATCTCACCAACCTCCAGTAAGTAAACTGGGAAATGTGTGTCCTGCCACTGGGGACAGCAAAGGGTGCCCACAAGCCAGGTGTTGGGGAGACAGGGAAGCCTGGGGCAAATCCAAAGGCTTCCGCAGGACAACCCTCCTCCCCTTGCCATTAGCTCTGTATTCTTGCTAGATTTTAAAATCTTGTCAATCTAGTGTATGTGTAATATTTCATTATGCTTTAAATGTACATATTCTTAATTATTAATGAGATTGGTGGCCTTGTTATATTTGTTGGCGATTTAAATTTCTTTTCTGTGATGTGCTTGTTTGAGTCTTCTGCCCATTTTTCTGGTGGAATGTCTTTTGTCTTAATTGACCTGTAGGAGTTCTTTATGTAGCTAGTACGTTAAGTCTTTCTGTCAGTGATACCTGTTGTAAATATCCTCTCTGGCTTTTTTTCTATGGTTCTTTTTAATAAAAACTTTTTTTCTCAAGTAGTCAAGTTTTTTCTTTCCATATCAAAGGAGAAGTTCTCCTATATTATTATCTAGAAGTTTTCTTTTTTTTTTTCCATCTTTAAATCCTACATCCATCTGAAAGCAGTTTTTGTATATGGTTTGAGGTGGAGAGCCATCTAATTTTTAAAAATATGGATGCATAGCTCTCCCAGCAGCAGTTATTTTGAAAGGTTGCCTTTCCCCAAGCTCAGCAGTGCGGCCTTAACATGAGTGTAGCAAGGGTCTACGTGCTTGGTCTGTTTTTCTGGGCCCTCTTTTGTTTGATCCTCGTCTCTACATCAGTACCACACTGTCCTAAATATTGTTGCTTTATTATAAGTCTTGATATCTTTCAGAGAGTATTGACTGTTCTTGATCTTTGATACTTCCAAATACACTTTAGAATCAACTTGTCAAATTCCACCCAAAAACGTTTTTAACCTTCTGATCTAATAGGGGTTGCATTGAATCTGTCATTCAGTGTCAGTTTAAATTGACATCTTTACATCGTGAGTCTTCTATTTAGTGACCATTTGGCATAACCGTTTATTCAGTTATCTTTTCTATAAAGTTTTAAAATTTTCTCTGTAGAGATTTTTCATCTCTAGATTGTTAGGTTTACTGTCACAACTGTATTTTTTTAGCACAACAGTGCTATTGTTAATATTAAAATTTTTTTATTTCTAACATGTGCAGTCTTTACTATAAAATTTTTTATGGAAGTCTTTTATTTCTAGTATGCTAACAGTTTTTCTCAAGAATAAATTTTATTACCTTTTCTCCCTTATATTTTCGTTATAAATTTTATTGATGTTAAACCACCCTTGGACTCTGGATAACCGTAACTTGATCCTAGTATATTATACATTTTGTGTTTTGTTTTTATTTAGGATGTTTGTCTGTATCAGTGTTCACGATTAAGATTCATGTGTGATTTTCCTTTTCTTTGTTATCTTCTGTTGGGTTTAGGTATCAAAATTTTGTTAGCCTTATACAGTGAGCTGAAGAAGTTCCCCTCTTTTCTGTTCTTTATGAGATTTAATGTTGGGAATACTTTTTCCTTAAATGATTGCTAGGACTTAGAGTGAAGCTGTTTGGGCCTAGAGTGTTCCATATGGGAAGATTTTTGACTATTTATTCAATTTCTTTAGTGGTTAAAAGTCAACGCAGCTTTTCCATTTCTTACATCAGCTTAGTAAATTATATTTTTCCAGGAATTTACCCATTCAGATTCTCAACATTAATTCATAATATTTTCTTCTTAACATCTGAAGATCAGTAGTAACATTTTCTTTTTCATTTATGATACTACCTTCTCTGTTTTGAGATGTCTAAAGTGGTATAAACTACAGTTATTTCTATCAGCTAATTATTATTCATCTACAAATACTATCATGAAATGACTAGATATATCATAAATTTTGCAGTCAGAATAACTTTTTATTTGGCAATATAATATGTTGATCTGTGGCCAATCTTTGCATTTTAGCAATAGAACATGCAATTGAAAAGGTGTAACAGTGTCACAGAAACCAAGCACGAAGAGAGTTTCAAGAAGAAAAGGAGAGCCAGTGGTACTGAGGAAAGTTCAAGGAGAGGGCAGATTGGAAGTCTTAGATTGGACACAAATAGGCCTTATGAAGAGTGGTCAACCTCTTAGAGTTATGACCTTAAGTTCCTTTCTTAAGATATTTCTGATTTTAAAACCCACCAGGCATCAGAAGTAAAATTTCAGAATTCTTAGCCAGAGAAATCACAGCTATATTCCTTTTTTTCATTTCTTTAAAGTTACGACTCTCAGATCAAGGGTGAAATGCACTGAGGGGAATTTGGGGAGGTGTTTTTTCCTTTCCATCCTGTAGGTGTCGTCGCCTACGTCCTGAGTGTTTACTGCTTTCATTTTCTAAGAATTCTGAATTACCTTTTATATCAAAACTGGGTTTTTCACATGGTACTTTTAAAATTTTGCTTATTTGCAATATGCCTTTAGTTCAGATTGAGACCCTGTGTTGAGGTCTCCTGAAAGGCAGTGCAGAAGCTCATGAAAATTTTGAAGGAGGTGATCATGCTTCACATCTGTGGAAATTCTGTTTAAGTTTAATGTTAAAGATCATTTTATCTTTGCCTTTCATTCCAGGAACTTGTGTCCCTGAAGCCTGGTAAAGCTGCAGAGCTGGTTGCTACTCACTTTTCTAAACAGATTGAAACAGTCCTTAAAAAACTTCAGGTAAATTTTGCAGAATATATTGGGAAGAAATACATAGTGGAGAGACAGTTATTGAAAATGTACTTAAGAACTTTTGATTGTAATCATTTCTTCAATTGATAGTTCCTTTTAATAGCAATTTCTGCACATTGTGTGTGTGTGTGGTGTGGGGAGGTGGAATTTGGGAGCAGTTGTGGGTCTCTTGAGTCTGGAAATGAGGATGCTTAAGAAATACTAACATGACCGAAACATTTCTGGAGCTGTGACCTGCACTCACCCTAGACATCGTAACCACAGAGGCCCCCCCGCCCCCCCTCCATATCTTCTGCTGTAGTGGCTGCGACGGTATTGTTTGGGTTTCATGTAGTTTATTCAGACTTCTGTCATCCTCGCATTGTGTTAATGATGACTAGAATTTTTCTTGGAAAATCTTAATTGGAATATAGCTGTATTAATGTCGAATACTGAGATGCTCAGTTGGAAGTACTGTATGTATCATGGAGCTAGTATTCCATTCACCACCACCACGGCGCTGCTGGGAGTGTGCTTTGCTCGCTACCATCATGGCCACCAGTGGTAGAGATAGGGAATAGGACAGTGACAGGGACACGTAGCACAACCCAGGGTCCCCACGTGGCAGTAATAGTAGTAGGAGACACGTGCGCAAGATGAAATCCACAGCAGTGTGTGGGAGGCAGCTGGCGTAAGAGACAGAGATACGGAGTTTATTCATTGCCATGCTTCATTTTCCCACTACTGTGCCCCCCACACACACACAGTATGGTGGGCTCTAGGGGGCACAGATAAGTGTACAATGTTTTCTTTAATTTTTTCATACGGAGCAGAGAAGCACTTGTATAAGCACAGTACAGTGTTAAAAGCTCTACACCAGACATAGTAAAAAAGTGCTGCAGGAACAAGAGCAGAGATTGATAAGACTGTGAGAGAGTCAGACTAGAGTTCCTAGATACGCACGAACTGGGCTTAAATAATTGGTATCAGTTGTCTAGGCAGAGAATTGGGCAGGATTTCTAAAGGGTCCTGGGTGTGCAGAGACTTAAAGCACAAAGCGACATGCATTTTCAGAGGGTGACGTGGGGGCGATAGCAGAAGATGAAGCTATAAATATGTCGGGGGGAGGAGTTAGAAGTATAGAGACTCGAAAATAGGGTTTGGGGGTTTACAGTGAACAATTTAATATGTAAAGCTAAGAAATAATATACTGCATCTTCTGTGTGCTGGAGAATTACTAAGTGTTTTACGCAAGGGAACTATAGCATTAGATTCAGCTTAGAGAAAATTAACCCTGTAGTGTGAGGAAGACTTAGAGGCGCCGCCGCTGAATATTGTTACTGAAGATTGTTTTTCCACTTAAAGTGAGAAATACCGTGCTTCACTTTAGAAGGTCCCTGATGTAATTTGCAGTTTTACCTGGCCAAAAAGCAGTCTTGGTAACATACTTTTTACCTGTAGCCTTAATTATAGATGTGATTACATAATGCTTTTTGTTTCAGAGAAGATGTCCTTGTAAGTCAGGAATTGCTGCAAACGTCTCCGTGTGTCGCAGAGCCGTTCACTGAGCTGTTGTGTCCGTTGGGCCCCAGCCGGGTTACAGAGATGCTGCCAGGCCTGGAGTGCTGCCGCCTGGAAGAAAGCATTCAGGTGAGACCAGTGGTGTAGAGGAGGCAAGAGTCAACTTCCCTTAATCATTCACCATTGTATAAATGAGCAAAGGGAGACTCATATTAAATTACCTGCTTAAGTTTATACCTGGTCAGTGCTAGCACCTGAGATTAAACCCAGTCTGACTCCATGGCGCATGAGCTCCATTGCTGTGATAAATTTCTTCTGTGTTTATTCCAGTAAAATCAGAAACAGCACATGTCCATCATTGTTACTAGTCAAGGTTCACAGCCATTCTAGCCAACATGATAAATGTAGAAAAAGGAATACCATAAAAATACTGAGAGAACAAAACACGCTCTAGCTTGCAGGCACTGATGTCACATGGTCCTGCTGTGCCGGGACCTACAGGCTGAGTGGCAGCCAGGAGCCTTAGCACAGGCGTTGCCTGGATCCTCTTTTCCTTGTGTTCTCCTGTTTCCAAATGAAAATGAACGTGAGCGCACACGCGCGCGTACCTGTGTGTACGCATATACACGTGAATACACGTGAATTCTAGTCTGCGAGAAGCGGCAGCACATTCCCTGTTTGAAATTTGTTTTTAAGCCTCCATGAGGTCTCCTTTCCTCTGCTGTCAGTACTCCTGAAACGGTAACCTGCGTTTTCCACATGCACCTCCTGAACTGCCCACACACTTACAAATTTTTAATTATGAAATATTTCAAATGTATAGAAATGTACAGCACATCAGATACATGTATACCCACCAACCCAGTTTCATAGATGTGAACACTCTGCTGTACTGGCTTCTATCTTTGTTGTTTTGTCGTTTGTCTTAAAATAAAGCCCCCGTTACCTGTTATGTCCCCCTGAGCTTATCACCCACGTGAAGATGGGCAGTTTCTCCTTCCCATTCATGTTATTTTCCCTGTATGTGCATTTATCTAAGGAACACGAGATACAGTTTTATATATTTTAAAAATTTGTATTAATGATATACTGTATATATCCAAATGCAAATTGTTTTTATTAATTTTTATCTATTTTTATATGTATAGATCTAGTTGATTCATTTTAATCTTTATACAGTAGCCTATTGACTGACCACAACATTATACACTGACTATACTTCAATAAAAAAAAAGTAAATAAATAAAAGCAGTCTACTGACTGACCCGCCGCAGTTCATGTATTTCCCTATTCGTGGACGTTCCGATTGTCTGCAGTCCTTGGCCGTTACAGACTGCTCCACGGGACACCTTTGTGCATATCTCCTAGGTACTCGGGTGAGGTTTCTCTAAGTAATGTGCCTTAATATCCCCGGAAGTGGGATTCTTTAGACAACAGAGTAGCTTAATTCCACTGGTTTTTGCCAAGTTGATTTCTTAGTTGTTTCCATTCTCCTCATCTGTGTTTTTAGTTTGCTGTTTTTCCACATCCTTGCATGTTCCTAATATTCAGACATCTTAAGCCTTTTTTTATTTGATGGAGCATGACACGTAGCCTTGTTGTTTTAGACTCTTGATTTCTGCCAGCTCTGATGGTTCTCGTTGATCACTCGTGACACTGCGTCTCTTTCCATGTGTTCAATGACACTTTGGGTTTTCTTGTCCCTGAACTATCTGTTCACATCATTGGCCCATTTTCCTAGTGAGTATTTGCCCTTTGTGCTGATTTCTCGAAGTTCTTGTTATTTCTGGGTTTCTGATGCTAAGTGCTCTTTTATGTTGGAGGTGCCTCCTTCCATGCTGTTATGGCGTATTTTTTAAATTCGTTTTCAGTGATTTCCATTTTAATTATCAGTATTCTCCTTTAAAGTTAAGTTTTTGTGTGTGTGACTTTTATTTCATTCCTACTTTAATGGCATAAAGGATATCCTCTTATATGAGTTTTATAGTTTGACTTTTTACATTTTATCTGGAATTTATTTTTGTAAACAGACCAAGAGAGGGATTTATATGTTTTTTCCATGTGGATGACTGATGGTCCACGTGTCATTTTATTGTCCTTTCTTCCCTTATTTTTAATGCCATATGCCAAACTCGCAAATATACATAGCTGTTTCTGCGGATTCTTTTCTTTTTTGGTCATTTTTCTTTCCTTATACTAATACCACAGATTTTGATGAAAACAGCTTTAGAATAAGATTTATTAGTTGAAAGAAAATTCTTCCCTTGTCATTCTTTTTCTTTAAAAACCTTTGACTGTTCTTGGCCTGTTACTATTTCATATCAGTTTAGGAATCACATTGTCACATACCTTTATAAATAATACATTTTCTAGGATTTTGATGATGAAATGCATTGAATTTATAGATTCACTCCAGGAGAACTTGACATTTTATGGTATTGTTTTCACATGCAGGACCGTGGTTGCCTTTTAAAAATGCCCTTTGTGCTCTTTGGTGAGGTTTTATCACTTTATGTAATACCCTACTTGTCTCTTGCATATTTTCTTAAATTTGTTCCCAGATACTTAACACTTGTTAACATTCTAAAGGAAATTTTTTGAAATGACTTTTTTTACTTATTATTGTTGGTGCATGTTACTAAGTTTGGCATGTTGTTTTGTATCTAGCAACGAGGCTGAAGTATTTTTTCATTCAAATAGTGTCTAGATTTTTATTATGACCGTAATATTTTGTGAGAACCATGGTAGTTTTTTTCCTTTCCAATCTTACGCTTTTTTCAGCCTCCTGTCAGAGGTCTAGGAGCTCTGGGGTTTTATTGAAAAGAGGCAATGACAGTGTGCACTGTCGTTGATTTAAAAGTGAATGTGTCTACCATTTTGTATTAAATATGGCTTTTATTGTAGGATTTTGATAGCTTTTTTTTTTTATTAAATTACAGAAGTTCCATTCCCAGTTTGGGTTAGAGTGTTTTATATTGTTTTTATTTTTGTCAAGAACGGGTGCTGTGCTGCATTTTATCAAATGATATTTTTCTCTACTTACTGAGATGATCACATATTTTCCTTCTTTGATCTGTTAACCTGTTCATGTGTTATTTGTGCTTCTCTTTTTCCTTAGTAAGAAAGTATCATTCTACTTTATTAGTCTTTCCAAAGACTAACTGGGGATTTTTAAAAACCTCTGTGGTTTCTCTGTTGATTCTGTGACATTCTTTTCTGTACTTATTTTCTTTGTTTTATCGTAGCTTAACTGCTATTTCTCATTTACTCCCTAGAAACTTAGTTTATGAATTTTTACTGAGATCCCACAAGCGAATGTGTAGTGGTTTCATTGTCATTTTGTGTGTAGTTACACTGGTCAATTTCTGGTGTATATTATTAGTTTATATATTCATGTTACCTTTTGTGTCGTGGATACACATAATTCAGGTTCACAAACAACTTTTAAAATAAAAAAGTAGAAAAAAATGAATGACCTTGGTTCAGTTAGAGTCCCAAATGGGCCACTCCAAGACTAGAAAGTCAAATATTTGCATGTTATACTGTAAAGTAGCATACTTGTAGGGTTTGAATTCCTGTTTTATTATCCAGGATTTTTTTTTTCCATTCTTAATAGAATCTTCTGACTCCGTGAACAAGATTTATGAAGGTTTGTCATTTTCTTTTTCCTAGATTACTCAGAAGTATCAGCTTCATGAGGTCACTGCCTAACTATTTGAGAAGAAAGGAGGTATTCATGGTGCCTTTTTAATAATGCTAGAGGTAAGATTTTACTCTCTGTGCTTTGTCATGTTTCTGCCTAGCCGTCTATCCATTCATCAGTCCCATGTTTTTTTATTTGATGTGTAAAACTGTTAAGTTTTCAGTCATTCCATCTTAGTTTCTTATGTCTCAAAGTAAGTTGCAGACAGGGTACATTTTATCTGTAAGTATTGCTAACACATGTGTCATTAACTAGAGTTGCTTTCTCTGTGGCACTTTTTTGAGGTAAAATAACCGTACTCAATGCATAAGTTTTAATTGTGGCATTTATTGGGTTTTAACAAATGCATACATCTGTGTAACCCTAGTCCCCAACAAAATAGAGAACATCACCTTCAACCCAGGAAGTCCCTTCACAGTCAGTCCCCACTTCATCCCCCAGAGATAACCACACTTTGGGGTTTTTTTCATTGTGGATGAGTTTTGCCTGTTTTATGCATTCATATTAGTGAAGTCGTTCAGTAGCTACTCTAGTAGAATTCTCCTTTCACTCAGCGTAATGGTTTTGAGGCTTATCTCTGTCACTGCACGTGTCAGTCCTTGTGCCTGTTACTGCTGCGCACTGTTGAACTGTAGGAAGACAGCACCGCTTCACCGTTCTCCTGGTGACTGGCACCCGGGCTAGTTCCAGCTTCTGACTATTCCGAGTACAGTTGCTGTGACCACGCTTGTACGGAAATGCTCTCCTTCCCCTGCAGTCACTGCCAAGGAGTGGGGCTGGGATATGGCAGGGTAGGCATCGGTTCAGTTTTGTAAGCAATTAGCAGGCATTTTCCCAAAGTGATTGTGGTATTTCACGTTCCACCAGTGATGTATGAGAGCTGTGGTGGTTCCGCATTCTCGCCAACAGTTTGTCCTACCAGTTTTTCAAAAATTTTTTTCTATTCAATTGTTGTAAAATAAAATTTATTACCATTAAGTACATTCACATTGTTCTGCAGCCATCACCACCTTCCATCTGCAGATCTTTTTGAACTTCCCAAACTCATTAGGCAATTACTCCCATTCTTCCCTGCCCCTGGTAACCACCATTCTACTTTAGACTCTATGCATTTGATTACTCTAGATACTTCATATAAGAGGAACCGAACAGTGTTTGTGTTTGTTTTTTGTTTTTTGTTTTTTTTTTGGTGGTGATAGGTAATTAGGTTTGTTTATTTTTAGAGAAGTTCCTGGGGATTGAACCCAGGACTTGTGAACGCTAGGCGTGCGCTCTACCACTGGGCTATACCCTCCCCAGTATTTGTCCTCTTTGTTTCTAGCTTATTGCACTTAAACCATAAGATCTTCAAGATTTATCCGTGTTGTGGCACATAACAATTTCATTCATTTTTTAAAGCTAAGTAACACTCCACTTTATGTATACACCACATTTAGTTTTTCCATCTATCCATCCACGGACACTTGGGTTGCTCCCACCTTTTGACTCGTGTGAATAACGCTGCTACGAACATGAGTGTGCAAATACTTTCTGAGTCCTTTCAATTTTTCGGGATATATACTGAGAAATGATATTGCTGGATTAAATGGTAATTGTATTTTTAATTGTCTCAGGGACCACCGTACCATTTTGCATAATGGCTGCATCACTTTACATTCTCACCGGCATTGCACCAGGGTTTCAGCTTCTCCACATCCTCACCAACGCATATTGTTTCCTGTTTTCTTGATGGTAGCCATCGTCATGGGTGTGAAGTGTTATGTATCAGGTTTTAAACATTGTCACCTAGCTAGGAATAGATTAGGGATGTCCTGTTTTTAATTTAAAAAAATGGTTCCTATTGGCTTCTTGTTTTTTTCTAGCCGTATGTGTGAAACAGGCCAGGAAAACTATTCCACAGAGCATTTGTGTAGGCTCTTACCCTCTTTCAGTCTCTGCATTACCCCGACATCTCTTTTTTCCCTTGCAATTTCTTTGTTGATGATATCATGAATCTAATTTTAAAGGGTAAGTAAAAGTACTCGTGGCGTGGATAGGGAGTGGGGAAGCGGGAGGTCCTCCCAGGGAGTGAGATGGCCATTTGCAAAGGCACAGGGACGTGAAGAAATACGAGCTTGTAGGAGAGGAACCGGCAGCCCTGCGGGGGCACAACTGTCCATGTATAGGCAGGTCAGGCTAGAGACAGAAGTTAGGTCCAGATTTGGAAAGATTTTGTAAGATGTGCTATAAAGAATTGGGACTGGTTATGATTTCACACAGGATCAACTGAAGGTTTCTAAACAAGGAGCTGATGTGATGCTATGTTTCATAAAGACTGCCCTGTGGACCCTAGGAGGATCTATGAGAGGAGGGTGGGGAAGGGGGAGGGAACACCGGAAGCAGAGAGCACTTGGGGGGTACTGCAGTAGTACAGGTGTGTGACTCAGTGAGGACGTGAGCTGGGCGTGGCAGTGGTCGTGGAGTGAGAGGAGGTGGATTTGAGAACTTACTGATCATTTGAATGTGGTATGGGGTGAAGGAGAGGGGATTAATGATGACTCTGAACTTCAGCTTAACATGAGCCTGTGAGGAACCTCAGGGAAAGGAGCAGATTTGGGTAGAAGGGGTAGATGAAGATCAGCTTCAGCTTGTATTAAGAAGCCTTTGGAACATCAGTTAAGGGGGTGTAAGAATCCAGAATTCAGCAGAGTAGGGGATCCTGCAGCTGCGTGTTGAGGAGAGGCCACACCCGAGGCTGTGCACTATGGTGTCACGATAGACCTGTCATTCCTTTTTATTCCCACCCAATCCCTCTTTCTCATAACCACCAGTATGAATTTTACTCCCTTACTGTAAGTTTGGGTTAATCGTAATCTTCATTGCTTTGCCCTAAAGAACGTCATGATTGACTGTGGTGGCACAACGGAAGCGAAAGTGGGGCACAGTTGGTGAGTACTTGGTATTTTGAACCTGTTCCAGTTGCAACTAGTGATGCTTTCTGTATACAGAGCAAGTCTCATCTAAATGACAGAGATCACTCTTAATAACTTTGTTGTTTCTTGGGTTTATCTTTGAAAATATGTTAATTCAGATATTGATGGATGAGAGATATAAAGTGTTCCTTTCACCCTCCTAGAGACTGCAAAGCAAGCTTCCAGAGAGAGCCACATCAAGATGAACGTCAGTTCTTGAGTATAATTGATGATTGTTTTTCCGTGGACCCCACGTTTTAAAAAATGTTGAATGATAACTGTATCTGTTAAACAGTAATACATTGACCTGCATAGTTACTGTTTCATCCACTTTAATAGTGATCCCAATTTTCTCTTTGTTTTCAAGGGCTTCTAGTAGGAAGTGAAAGAAACCGTTGTGATTTTGTGCTGCTAATTGTCAGGAGAGGTTGTTGTACAGGAACTTGGGTGCTCTTCACTGATCCTGATGAATTTTTGGCTATGTTTTTGTACTTGTGTTTTGGTTATTATAAATGAGGTACATACTACCCTAAAAATTACTATAATGTGCTGAACAACAGCAAAGTGGGCTTCTAATCAGTAAGTAGTAGCCAGTTTTTCTGTGTTGAATTTATATAATTTTAGCACAATGCAGCAAAGTTTCATAGTTTAGAATTTTAAGTCTGTCACAGACACATAGTTTCCATGATATTCCTTGATAATAAAAAATTACTGATTTTATAAAATTGTGGTACAATATACATAACATAAAATTCACTATTGTAGCCATTTTTAAGTATTCAGTTCAGTGGTGATAAGTACATTCACATTTTTGTGCAGTCCACCACCATCCATCTCCAGAACCATGTCAGCTTCCCAAACTGAAACTCTGTGCCCCTTAGACAGTTACTCCCCATCCCTCCTCCCGACGCAGCCCCGTTAAGCTTCTCTTTTCTGAATTGATATTCGTGTTCT
>NC_045715.1:40662908-40754810 GCF_009834535.1 Camelus ferus
ATATACGTTCACAGAAGCATCTAAACTGGTGTTTGACCAAACACCTGGGCATCATAATCTAGCCAAGAGATACTTACCAGGAGTTGGAGAGGTTTGTTCTAAAGGGATATAAAGCTTTGTTCCAGCAGGAAGTAATTTGCTCAGCACAGTTCTAGGTCAGCTCTGGGCTCCTGATAATCACGAAGTCAGATCTGATTTCCCAGCCTGTGACTCTTTGTGTCCAGCAGATGTCGCCAAATGACCAGTCATAGCTCAGATGCACAGGCTCGTCTTTGGGAACAGGTGCAGTATATGTATGTATGGCCAGCATCTTAAACAAAGCACTCATGTTGTCTGCGACTCTTTTTCTCCATTTTACTGAGACGTGTGGATCAAAATGAGATGTTCACAGGAAAATGGTTGTCCTGGAATGTGGTGATATTGTGGAATAATGAAAATGTTAAGTCAAACACAGAGACAGCCCAGTAAAATGGCACCTAAACATAGGTGTGGGGAACTCGTGTGTGCGTGTGTGTGTGTGTGAACTTGTGCTTCTGAGAAAGATTAAACAGGAGTGGAACTGATGAAAATACTTCAAAAAAAGGTAAAGAAAATATTGCAGAAAATACTGTAGAAAAACCTGTAAAGGGAATAAAGTTGGAGAAGATGAAAGAGAGGCAGAGAAAAGCCAAGGCGAGTGTGCATGAGACTGGGCTACGCAGATAAAGTGTTAACACGGGAACCCCTGGAGAAAGGATCCCTGTGTCCTAACAACAGGAGACCTGAGCTCCAAATGAAGACCATGTAAGTGGAGGATTAGGAAAAAAGACACCAAACCATCTGCAACCACTTCATGGAAGCCTTTATTTTAAGGGACTCTTAACTTCATGCTCACAAAGACTAGGAGCTTTCCACACTACACACAGCATGTGTCCAGGAGGCAGGGTTGACGCTGTAGGCACTGAAAAAGAACCTCCCTACTGTGGAGAAGGAGAGAAAACCGCAAGGCTGGGGTGGAATAGTAGACCTACTGGGGTCACTTCTTTGTTAATCTGTTAAAATCTCCCTAATTAGAGGGAGGGTATAGCTCAAGAGGTAGAGCGCATGCTTAGCATGCTTGAGGTCCTGGGTCAATCCGAGTACCTGCTCTAAAAATAAATAAATAAACCTAATTACCCCCCAACCCAAAAGGAAAAAAAAAATCCTAATTAAAAGAAAAAGTCTGCATCTGATAAGGTTGAGGCTGTGAAGAGGGGGTTTATTGCTGCTCGCACTGAGGGACCTGTCGCTCAGTTTTAGAAGCTGCTTCCAGAGCAGGACAATCCCCACCGTAATTGAAGAAATGGAAGGTAAGTTGAGCTTAATTATTAAACATAAAGATTGATGGTTTTGGTCCATTCAACAAAGTAATAGTCTTAATTCAAATCCATGTGTTAATTTTGGCTTTTTTAGGTTAAAGTACAGGCAAAATTGCCTTGAGACTGGGATGGAACTGGTTAAATGCTTTATGAAGAAGTTTTCTTTCATGAAACTACATCCACCTGTGTTTTTGCTCTGTGATAGATTTAGCTGTCATTTAAATTAGAATTTGAGTTATTTATGTGTGATAAAGATCCTTGTACTTAAAAAGGCATGTTTTTTTGATTTTTTGAAAAGATTCCCCTTCTAAGCTTTTTTTTTTTTTTTTTTTTGACTTTTTTCATGGTGTAAAACCCAAAACCTAATGAAATACGTCTCAGGTTTAGAAGCGTGAAATGACGCTCAGAGACAACTTTCTCGAGAGCAGAATGCCAGAGTAATACAGATGCATCCTGGAACATCATCTTTCCCAACAAAAGGAGGCAGACAAGGCTAATAAGAAAATGAATGCTGAGGTATTTTCTTTAGTCATTTTCAAACATGTGCGTGTATGAATTTCTATACTTATGTAGTTTAAAAACCAATACTATAGGTACAGAAAGTATAGAGGGTTTTAAAAGCCTATATATGTAAATATATTTTCTGGGGGTTTCATTTCTGGTCCATTGGATAAGCAATATTTTGAATTCAAATCCATTTGCCGGCGACAGTGACATAGTGACATTCACAATGGCCTCATCCAAGGAGAGGCTGTTCATATTTTCCATAGGAATTGATGAACTTTCCATTATCTCAAAACTGTTGCTACTAACGGCAGGCATTCTAGTTTCTGGCAGTGATCTCACTCCTTTGATAGACGAATGGAGAGGTTACTTTATCACTTCCACTGATGGTAAGGGGGGAAAAGTGTAGCCAGTTCAGAAACCGTAGTCTGGGTGTCATTCTCCTACGTGTGATAAGAAGTAACGCTGTGCTCCATGTGGTATCTGATTCCAGTACAAGGAGCTTATGTATATAGTGACAGACCATACCATAATCTATACTTAGTGATAATTTATTGAGCAATATTTCATTTTTAATAAAACAATTCACTGTATTTCCGTATTTCGCATCCCACATCATGTCTCGAAGCCCACATCTCCCCAAGCCCGCGTCATCTCCCCGAGCTCAATAATCTCCCCAAGCCCACATCATGTCACCAAGCCTGCATCATGTCTCCAAACCGACATATCCCCAAGCCCACATCATCACCCCAAGCCCAATCATCTCCCCTACCACACATCATCTCACAAAGCCCAAACTTCTCCCCAAGCACACATCATGTCACCAAGTCCAGTCATCTCCCAAGTTCACATATTCTCCCCAGCCCAATCATCTCCCGAAGCCCAATCATCTCCCCTAGCCCACATCATTTCCCCAAGCCCAAACATCTCCCCAAGACCGCATCATTCCCGAAGCCTGCATCATCTAGCCAAGCCTGCGTCATGTCCCAAGACGGCATAATATACGCGAGCCCGAATCATTTACACAGGCCCACATCATTTCCCCAAGCCCAATCATCTCCCTAAGTCTGCATCATTTCCCAAGCCCGCATCATGGAACCGAGCCTGCATCATGTCCCCGAGACCGCATCATGTACACAGTCCCAGATCATCTCCAAACGCCAACATGATCTCTCCAAGCCCACATCATTTCCCCAAGCCCACATCATCTCCCCAAGCCCACATCATCTCCCCAAGCCAACATGATCTACCCAAGCCAACATCATCTCCCCGAGCCCACATACTCTCCCCATGCCCACATCATCTCCTCAATCCCGCCTCATCTCCCCAATCCCGCATCATGTTTCCAGGTCCACATATCCCCAAGCTGATCTCACCACCCTAAGCCCGCATCATGTACCCAAGGACAAATCATCTCCGCAACCCCGCATGATCTCCCAAACGTCATCATTTTTTCAGGCCCACATGTCCCAAAGCCGACCTCACACCCTAAGCCCGCTTCATCTCCCTAAGCCCGCATCATGTCCCCAAGCACACAACTCCCAAAAGGCACATATTTTCCCGAACCTGCATCATTTCCCAAGCCCGCATCATCACTCCAAGCCTGCATCATGTTCCCAAGCCCACATCTCCACAAGCGCACATGATCTCCCCAAGCCTGCATCGTAATTTTAGGCCCAAATTTCCCCAAGCCGACCTCACCACCCTACACCTGCTTCATCTCCCCAAGCCCGCATCATATCCCCAGGCCCACATCTCCCGAAAGGCACATAATTTCTCCAAGCCTTCAACATTTCCCAATCCCACATCATCTCCCCAATCCCGCATCATGTTTCCAGGCCCACATGTCCCCAAGCTAACCTCACCACTCTAAGCTCGCATCATATCCCAAAGGTCAAATCATCTCCCCAACCCTGCATGATCTCCCAAGCCCACGTCATCTTCTAAGCCTGCATCATGTCCCCAAGCCCACATCTCCCCAAGCCTACATTATCTCCCCAAGCCTCATTTTTTCAGGCCCACATGTCCCGAAGCCGACCTCACACCCTAAGCCCGCTTCATCTCCCCAAGCCCGCATCATATCCCCAGGCCCACATCTCCCGAAAGGCACATAATTTCTCCAAGCCTTCAACATTTCCCAATCCCACATCATCTCCCCAAGCCCAATCATCTTCCCAAGCCCACATCATCTCCCGAAGCCTAATCTTCTCACCAAGCCCACATCATGTCATCAAGCCCACATGATCTCCCCAAGTATGCATCATGTTTCCAAGCCCACATGTCCCCAAGCCGACCTCACATCCCTAAACCCGCTTCATCTCCCCAAGCCCGCATCATGTCCCCCAATACCACATCTCCCAAAAGGCACATAATTTCCCCAAGACTGCATCATTTCCCAAGCACACATCATCTCCCGAAGCCCAATCATCTCCCCAAGCACACATCATGCCCTCAAGCACACATCATGTCTTCAAGCCGACATATTACTAAGCCCACATCATCTCCCCTAACCTCCACGATCTCCCCAAGCCCACATCATCTCCCCAAGCCCAATCATCTCCCCAGCCCACATCATTTCCCACGCCCGCATCATCTAGCCAAGCTTGCATCCTGTCCCCAAGCCGGCATTATATCTGCGAGCCCGCATCATTTACACAGGAACACTTCATCTCCCCAAGCCAACATGATCTCCACAAGCCCACATCATCTCCCTGAGCCCACATAGTCTCCCCAAACCTGCATCATGTTTCCAGATCCACATGTCCCCAAGCCGACCTCACAACCCTAAGCCTGCTTCATCTCCCCAAGCCCGCATCATGTCCCCAAGCCCACATCTCCCAAAAGGCACATAATTTCCCCAAGCCTGCATCATTTCCCAAGCCCGAATCATCTCTCCAAGCCTGCATCATGTTCCCAAGCCCACATCTCCCCAAGCGCACATTATCTCCCCAAGCTTGCATCGTGATTCCAGGCCCAAATATTCCCAAGCCGACCTCACCACCCTACACCGGCTTCATCTCCCCAAGCCCTCACCATGTCCCCAGGCCCACATCTCTCAAAAGGCACATAATTTCTCCAAGACTACATCATTTCCCAATCCCCCATCATCTCCCCAAGCCCAATCATCTCCCCAAGCTCACATCATCTCCCCAAGTCCAATCATCTCCCAAGTTCACCATATTCTCCCCAGGCCCAATCATCTCCCCAAGCCCACATCATCTCCCCAAGCCCACATCATCTCCTGAAGCCCAATCATCTCCCCTAGCCCACATCATTTCCCCAAGCCCAATCATCTCCCCAAGACCACATCATTCCCAAAGCCTGCATCATCTAGCCAAGACTGCGTCATGTCCCAAGACGGGATAATATCCGCGAGCCCGAATCATTTACACAGGCCCACATCATTTCCCCAAGACCAATCATCTCCCTAAGTCCGCATCATTTCCCAAGCCCGCGTCATGTCCCCAATACCACATCTCCCAAAAGGCACATAATTTCCCCAAGCCTGCATCATTTCCCAAGCCCGAATCATCTCTCCAAGCCTGCATCATGTTCCCAAGCCCACATCTCCCCAAGCGCACATTATCTCCCCGAGCTTGCATCGTGATTCCAGGCCCAAATTTCCCAAGCCGACCTCACCACCCTACACCGGCTTCATCTCCCCAAGCCCTCACCATGTCCCCAGGCCCACATCTCTCAAAAGGCACATAATTTCTCCAAGACTACATCATTTCCCAAACCCCCATCATCTCCCCAAGCCCAATCATCTCCCCAAGCTCACATCATCTCCCCAAGTCCAATCATCTCCCAAGTTCACATATTCTCCCCAGGCCCAATCATCTCCCCAAGCCCACATCATCTCCCAAGCCGACATCATCTCCTGAAGCCCAATCATCTCCCCTAGCCCACATCATTTCCCCAAGCCCAATCATCTCCCCAAGACCGCATCATTCCCAAAGCCTGCATCATCTAGCCAAGACTGCGTCATGTCCCAAGACGGCATAATATCCGCGAGCCCGAATCATTTACACAGGCCCACATCATTTCCCCAAGCCCAATCATCTCCCTAAGTCTGCATCATTTCCCAAGCCCGCGTCATGTAACCGAGCCTGCATCATGTCCCCGAGACCGCATCATGTACACAGGCCCAGATCATCTCCAAAAGCCGACATGATCTCTCCAAGCCCACATCATCTCCCCAAGCCCACATCATCCCCCAAGCCCAATCATCTCCCCAAGTCCGCATCATGTCCACAAGCCCACATCTCCCAAAAGGCACATACTTTCCCCAAGCCTGCATCATTTCCCAAGCCCGCATCATGTCCCCAATACCACATCTCCCAAAAGGCACATAATTTCCCCAAGCCTGCATCATTTCCCAAGCCCACATCATCTCCCCAAGCCCACATCATCTCCTCAAGCCCACATCATCTCCCGAAGAGCAATCTTCTCCCAAGCCCACATAATGTCTCCAAGCTGACATATCTCTAAGCACACACCATCTCCCCAAGCCCACATCATCGCCCCAAGCCCAATCATTTCCCCAAGCCCTAATCATTTCCCAAGCCCCGCATCATCTAGCCAAGGGTGCGTCATGTCCCCAAGCCAGCATAATATCCATGAGCCCGCATCATGTTTCCAGGCCCACATGTCCCCCAAACAGACCTCACCACCCTAAGCCCGCATCATGTCCTCAAGGACAAATCATCTCCTCAACCCCACATGATCTCCCAAGCCCACGTCATCTCCTAAGTCCGCATCATCTCCGTCAGCCTTCAGCATATCCGCAAGAAGGCGTCATCACCCCAAGCCTGAGTGATCTCCACAGCCCAATCATCTGACCAAGCCCGCATCATCTCTCCAAACCCACGTCATCTCCCTGATCCCGTGTCGTGTCCCCGTGCCGGCATCATGTCCCAGAGCCTGTGTCATGTCAGCACACTCAATTCATGTCTGCAATCCCGAGAAATGTCTCTAAGCCCACTTTCACTCCCCGAGCCCCCATCATCTCCATGAGCCCATGTCATCTCACAAGCCCGAATCATCTCTCCAAGCATGCATCATGTCCCCAAGCCCACATCTTCACAAGCCCACATGACCTCCCAAGTATGCATCATGTTTCCAGGCCCACATGTCCCCAACCTGACCTCACCACCCTAAGCCCACTTCATCTCCCCAAGCCCGCATCATGTCCACAAACCCACATCTCCCAAAAGGCACACACTTTCCACAAGCCTGCATCATTTCCCAAGCCCGAATCATCTCTCCAAGCCTGCATCATGTTCCCAAGCCCACATCTCCACAAGCGCACATGATATCCCTAAGCCTGCATCGTAAATCCAGGCCCAAATTTCCCCAAGCCGACCTCACCACCCTACACCTGCTTCATCTCCCCAAGCCCGCATCATGTCCCCAGGCCCACATCTCCCGAAAGGCACATACTTTCTCCAAGCCTTCAACATTTCCCAATCCCACATCATCTCCCCAATCCCGCATCATGTTTCCAGGCCCACATGTCCCCAAGCTGACCTCACCACTCTAAGCTCGCATCATATCCCAAAGGTCAAATCATCTCCCCAACCCTGCATGATCTCCCAAGCCCACGTCATCTCCTAAAGCCCGCAATACCTCCCTGAGCCTGCAGCATATCTGCAAGACCACTTCATCACCCCGAGCCTGAGTCATCTCCCACAGCCCAATCATCTCCCCAATCCCGCATCATCTCCCCAAACCC
The DNA here is from genome assembly GCF_009834535.1 of Camelus ferus. Lineage (NCBI taxonomy): Eukaryota > Metazoa > Chordata > Mammalia > Artiodactyla > Camelidae > Camelus > Camelus ferus. Next base: position 40,670,484 of record NC_045715.1, read on the forward strand.
ACGTATTCTCCCTGAACCGTGTCGTGTCCCCAAGCCGGCATCATGTCCCAGAGAACTCAAGTCATGTCTGCAAGCCCGAGAAATATATGTAAGCCCACTTCAACTCCCCGAACCCCCATCATCTCCATGAGACCATGTCATCTCCCCGAGCCGGTGTCATGTCCTCGAGCCCACATCATGTCCCCGAGCCGCCGTCATATCAGGGACTCCATATCATCTCCACGAGCCCATGTCATCTACACAAGCCCGGGTCATCTCCCTCAGCCCGCGTCATCTCCCAGAGCCCACGTCATCTCCTCGAGCCAACACCTCCCCAAGCCCGCATCATCTCTCCAAGCACACGTCATCTCCCTGAACCCGTGTCGTATCCGCGAGCCGGCATCATGTCCCAGAGCCAGTGTCATGTCAGCACACTCAATTCATGTCTGCAAGCCCGAGAAATGTCTGTAAGCCCACTTTCACTCCCCGAGCCCCCATCATCTCCATGAGCCCAGGTCATCTCACAAGCCCGAATCATCTCTCCAAGCATGCATCATTTCCCCAAGCCCACATCATCTCCCCAAGCCCACATCATCTCCCCAAGCCAACATGATCTACCCAAGCCAACATCATCTCCCCGAGCCCACATACTCTCCCCATGCCCACATCATCTCCTCAAGCCCGCATCATCTCCCCAATCCCGCATCATGTTTCCAGGCCCATATGTCCCCAAACAGACCTCACCACCCTAAGCCCGCATCATGTCCCCAAGGACAAATCATCTCCGCAACCCCGCATGATCCCCCCAACCCCACGTCATCTCCTAAGTTCTCATCATCTCCATCAGCCTTCAGCATATCCGCAAGAAGGCGTCATCACCCCAAGCCTGAGTGATCTCCACAGCCCAATCATCTGACCAAGCCCGCATCATCTCTCCAAGCCCATGTCATCTCCCTGAACCCGTGTGGTGTTCCCGAGCTGGCATCATGTCCCAGAGCCTGTGTCATGTCAGCACACTCAATTCATGTCTGCAAGCCCGAGAAATGTCTGTAAGCCCACTTTCACTCCCCGAGCACCCATCATCTCCATGAGCCCTTGTCGTCTCACCAAGCACGCGTCATCTCCCCAAGGCTGCATCATGTCCCCAAGCCCACATCTACACAAGCCCACATGATCTCCCCAAGTATGCATCATGTTTCCAGGCAACATGTCCCCAAGCTGACCTCACAACGCTAAGCCCGCTTCATCTCCCCAAGCCCGCATCATGTCCACAAACCCACATCTCCCAAAAGGCACACAATTTCCACAAGCCTGCATCATTTCCCAAGACCACATCATCTGCTGAAGCCCAATCATCTACCCAAGCTCACATCAACTCCCCACGCCCAATCAACTCCTGAAGCCCACATCATCTCCTAAGCCCGCATCATCTCCCTGAGCCTCCAGCATTACAGCAAGAAGGCGTCATCACCCAAAGCCTGAGTGATCTCCACAGCCCAATCATCTCCCCAAGCCCGCATCATCTCTCCAAGGCTGCATCATGTCCCAAGCCCGAATCATCTCTCCAAGCGTGCATCATGTCCCCAAGCCCACATCTTCACAAGCCCACGTGATCTCCCCAAGTATGCATCATGTTTCCAAGCCCACATGTCCCCAAGCCGACCTCACATTCCTAAGCCCGCTTAATCAGCCCAAGCCCGCATCATGTCCACAAACCCACATCTCCCAAAAGGCACACACTTTCCACAAGCCTGCATCATTTCCCAAGACCACATCGTCTGCTGAAGCCCAATCATCTCCCCAAGCTCATATCAACTCCCCACGCCCAATCAACTCCCCAAGCCCACATCATCTCCCAAAGCCCAATCATCTCCCCAAACCAACATGATTCCCAAAAGCCCACAACATCTCCCCAAACCCACATCATCTCCCCAAGCCCGCACCATGTTTCCAGGCCCACATTTCCCCAAGCTGATCTCACCACCCTAAGACTGCATCATGTCCCCAAGGACAAATCTTCTCCGCAACACCGCATGATCTCCCAAGCCCACATCACCTCCTAAGCCCGCATCATTTCCCTGAGCCTCCAGCATTACCGCAAGAAGGTGTCATCACCCCAAGCCTGAGTGATCTCCCACAGCCCAATCATCTCCCCAAGCCCGCATCATCTCTCCAAGCCCACGTCATCTCCCTGAACCCGTGTCGTGTCCCGGAGCCGGCATCATGTCCCAGAGCCTGTGTCATGTCAGCACACTCAATTCATGTCTGCAAGCCCGAGAAATGTCTGTAAGCCCACTTTCACTCCCCGAGCACCCATCATTTCCAGGAGCCCATGTCATCTCTCCAAGCCTGCATCAAATCCCCAAGCCCACATCTCCCCAAGCCTACATTATCTCCCCAAGCCTCATTTTTTCAGGCCCACATATCCCGAAGCCGACCTCACACCCTCAGCTCGCTTCATCTCCCTAAGCCTGAATCATGTCCACAAGCCCACATCACCCAAAAGGCATATAATTTCAACAAGCCTGCATCATCTCTCAAGCCCTCATCATCTCCCCAAGCCCAATCAACTCCCCAAGCCCACATCATCTCGCCAAGCCAACATCATCTCCCCAAGACCAATCATCTCCCCAAGTGCACATCATCTCCCGAAGCCCAGTCTTCTCCCCAAGCCTACATAATGTCATCAAGCACACATCATGTCTCCAAGCAAACATATCTGTAAGCCCACATCATGTCCCCAAGAAAACATGATCTCCCCAAGTCCACATCATCTCCCCAAGCACACATCATCTCCCCAAGACAACATGATCTACCCAAGCCCACATACTCTCCCCATGCCCACATCATCTCCTCAAGCCCACCTCATCTCCCCAATCCTGCATCACGTTTCCAGGGCCACATGTCCCCAAGCTGATCTCACCACCCTAAGCCCACATCATTTACCCAAGGACAAATCATCTCCGCAACCCCGCATGATCTCCCAAGCCTCATCATTTTTTCAGGCCCACATGTCCCAAAGCCAACCTCACACCCTAAGCCCGCTTCATCTCCCTAAGCCCGCATCATGTCCACAAGCCCACATCTCCCAAAAGGCACATAATTTCCCCAAGCCTGCATCATTTCCAAAGCCCGCATCATCTCCCCAAGCCCAATCATCTCCCCAAGCCCACATCAGCACCCCAAGCCCAATCATCTCCCCAAGCCCACATCATCTCCCGAAGAGCAATCTTCTCCCCAAGCCCACATAATGTCTCCAAGCTGACATATCTCTAAGCACACACCATCTCCCCAAGCCCACATCATCGCCCCAAGCCCAATCATTTCCCCAAGCCCTAATCATTTCCCAAGCCCGCATCATCTAGCCAAGGCTGCGTCATGTCCCCAAGCCAGCATATTATCCACGAGCCCGCATCATTTATTCAGGCCCACATGATCTCCCCAAGCCAACATGATCTTCCTAAACGCACATCATCTCCACATGCGATCATGATCTCCCCAAGCCCACATCAACTCCACAAGCCCGCATCATCTCACTGAGCCCACATAATCTCCCTGAGCCCACATCATCTCCCCAAGCCCGCATCATCTCCCCGAGCCCACATCATCTCCCCAAGCCCGCATACATTCCCCAAGCGTGCATCATTTTCAAAGCTCACATCATCTTCCCGAGCCCACATAGTCTCCACAACCCCACATCATCTCCCCAATCCCACATCATCTCCCCAAGCCCGCATCATATCCCCAAGCCCACATCTCCCAAAAGGCACATAATTTCCCCGAGCCTGCATCTTTTCCAAATCCCACATCATCTCCCCAAGCCCAATCATCTCCCCAAGCCCACATCATGCCCTCAAGCACACATCATGTCTTCAAGCCGACATATTACTAAGCCCACATCATCACCCCAAACCACCATGATCTCCCCAAGCCCGCATCATCTCTCCAAGCCTGCATCTTGTTCCCAAGCCCACATCTCCCCAAGCGCACTTTATCTCCCCAAGCTTGCATCGTGATTCCAGGCCCAAATGTTCCCAAGCCGACCTCACCACCCTACACCTGCTTCATCTCCCCAAGCCCGCATGATGTCCCCAGGCCCACATCTCTCAAAAGGCACATAATTTCTCCAAGACTGCATCATTTCCCAATCCCCCATCATCTCCCCAACCCCAATCATCTCCCCAAGACCGCATCATTCCCGAAGCCTGCATCATCTAGCCAAGCCTGCGTCATGTCCCAAGACGGCATAATATCCGCGAGCCCGAATCATTTACACAGCCACACATCATTTCCCCAAGCCCAATCATCTCCCTAAGTCTGCATCATTTCCCAAGCCCGCATCATGGAACCGAGCCTGCATCATGTCCCCGAGACCGCATCATGTACACAGGCCCAGATCATCTGCGAAAGCCAACATGATCTCTCCAAGCCCACATCATTTCCCCAAGCCCACATCATCTCCCCAAGCCCACATCATCTCCCCAAGCCAACATGATCTACCCAAGCCAACATCATCTCCCCGAGCCCACATACTCTCCCCATGCCCACATCATCTCCTCAAGCCCGCATCATCTCCCCAATCCCGCATCATGTTTCCAGGCCCATATGTCCCCAAACAGACCTCACCACCCTAAGCCCGCATCATGTCCCCAAGGACAAATCATCTCCGCAACCCCGCATGATCCCCCAACCCCACGTCATCTCCTAAGTTCTCATCATCTCCATCAGCCTTCAGCATATCCGCAAGAAGGCGTCATCACCCCAAGCCTGAGTGATCTCCACAGCCCAATCATCTGACCAAGCCCGCATCATCTCTCCAAGCCCATGTCATCTCCCTGAACCCGTGTGGTGTTCCCGAGCTGGCATCATGTCCCAGAGCCTGTGTCATGTCAGCACACTCAATTCATGTCTGCAAGCCCGAGAAATGTCTGTAAGCCCACTTTCACTCCCCGAGCACCCATCATCTCCATGAGCCCTTGTCGTCTCACCAAGCACGCGTCATCTCCCCAAGGCTGCATCATGTCCCCAAGCCCACATCTACACAAGCCCACATGATCTCCCCAAGTATGCATCATGTTTCCAGGCCCACATGTCCCCAAGCTGACCTCACAACTCTAAGCCCGCTTCATCTCCCCAAGCCCGCATCATGTCCACAAACCCACATCTCCCAAAAGGCACACAATTTTCACAAGCCTGCATCATTTCCCAAGACCACATCATCTCTCGAAGCCCAATCATCTCCCCAAGCCAACATGATCCCCTCAAGCCCACATAATCTCCCCAATCCCACATCATCTGACCAAGCCCGCATCATCTCTCCAAGTCCACGTAATCTCTCTGAACCTGTGTTGTGTCCCCGAGGTGGCGTCATATCCAGAGCCTGTGTCATGTCAGTGAGCCTACTTCATGTCCACAAGCCAGAAAAATGTCTGCGAGACTGCGTCATCTCCCCGAGCCCGTGTCATGTCCCTGAGCCTACATCATATTCTCTAACCCGCATCATCTCCCCAAGTCCAAATCTCCCCAAGCCCACATCTCCCTAACCCCGCATCATTTCCCCAAGCCTGCATCATGTCCCCAAGCCGACCTCACCACCCTAAGCCCGCTTCATCTCCCCAAGCCCGCATCATGTCCCCAAGCCCACATCTCCCAAAAGGCACATGATTTCCCCAAGCCTGCATCATTTCCCAAGCGCACATCATCTCCCCAAGCCCAATCATCTCCCCAAGCCCACATCATCTCCCGAAGCCCAATCTTATCCCCAAGGCCACATCATGTCATCAAGCCTACATCATGTCTCCAAGCCGACATATCTCTAAGCCCACATCATCTCCCCAAGCCAACATGATCTCCCCAAGCCCGCATCATTTCCCAAGCCCGCATCATCTAGCGGAGTCCGTGTCATGTCCCCAAGTCGGCATAATATCCGCGAGCCTGCATCATTTACGCATGCCCGTGTCATCTCCCGGAGCCGCATCATCTCCCCAAGCCTGCATTATCTCCCCGAGCAAACATCTCCCCAAGCCCGCATGGTCTCTCCAAGCCCACATCATCTCCCCAAGCCCACATCATGTTTTCAGGCCCACATGTCCCCAAGCCGACCTCACCACCCCAAGCCCGCTTCATCTGAAGTCCACATCCTCTCCCCAAGCACAAATCATCTCCCAAGACCGCATGATCTCCCAAGCCCGCTTTATGTCCCCAGTCCCCCGTCATCTCCCAAAACCCACGTCATCTCCCTAAGCCCACATCATGTCTGCAACCCACATCTCCCTAGCCCACATCTTCCCAGCCCACATCTCCCCAAGCCCACGTCATCTCCTTGAACCCGATAAGAACATTTATACAAAGCGCATACTCCGACTGAGTTTCTCAAACCATGTCCCACTGTGACAAATGGTACAATTTATGAGCTCCCTTAATGATGCTTTAAACTTCCAAATAAATAGCATAACTAAAACCAGATCAATGCAGGAGGCAAAGCCCCCCATAATCCCCCCAAACATCCTCACCTACTCCTTTGAGAAGTCTCCACATTGTGTGATTTGACCTCCCTTGCTAACCTATGGAGTAAGCTGAAGCTATGTTATTTCCATGTCTCAGAAGAAGAGCAGGAACACATTATTTGAGCCGAGGGACCCACCACCACAGCACTGCAGGCGAGTAGGACCTAGTTTATAAGTTCCTGGCCCCACCTACTGGGGTTTCTAAAAATTGGAGTTGAGTGGTACGGGGTTGAAGGACTCTCCCCCACTAAAATTATGAGGTCAATATGAGATGTCTTCTGGAAACACCGTTTTACTTTTAAAATAAAAAAAAATTTCCTACGCTGACTTTTTTCTTGCATTCTTTATTTCTCACAAACAATTTAGGTCAATGAAGGAACATGAGTGTTTACATTTTCTACTCGGTATATGTGAAAAACATCCTTTTCAAAAGAAAAGAATTAATCCTTTGTGATCATAGCCAGCAATCAAGTTAAGTCTAGGAATCTGAGAATCAGTTACATTAAAGTAGTGCCTTTTTGTTCCCCCAAACAGTGATTAGGAGGAAAATCTGTAAGCAGGGTTGTTTGAGCAGGTCAAGCAGCAGAGACTCACTGTGATGACCGCACCCACGGAAGCTTCCCGAAACCCCTTCCTCGGGGAGTGTAGGAGCTGAATCTTTGTGCTGGTTCCCGAGAACCCGCCAAGGCGGTGAGCTCCAAATCCAAAGCTGACCTTGCGGGGATCCGCTGCCCCCGCTGAAGGGCAGAGTCGTGTTCTTGGACTCGGTGTGGGGCTCCTGAGCTCTGCTCCTGCTGAGTGCGGCCTGTCCTCGCTGGGGCTGCCGCGGGCCCCAGTTCTCACCGCTGAGTTCACCCCAACGCACAGCCCCTGAGTGAGCCTCCTAGAGATCCCTGCGACAAACGTGAATATGCAGAGGGAGGGGAGGGAGAAGGAAATGTGGGCAAAAGAGGAGGGTAGAAGTATGCTGATGATAGAAAAAAATACGGAGTTAGAGTGGAACAAAATTTTCCAACACCAACATGGAAAAGTGTCAGAGCAGAGGACGTATCTCTGAAGCTGAAGCTTTTCATTCACTGGATTTAATTGCACAGCCTCTCAAAGAGATTTTAGGAAACCCGACTTCATAGAGAAACTAGCGTTCTCGTGATTTATTCCATTGTTTATAAGGAGGAAGAGTAATGAACAATGCCGACCAATAATACGACAGTGACGGGTGATGGTGATACTTACTGAGCACTCGCTACGCGCTGGATGTGTGCCAGACACTTTCCCCGCATCCCCTGTCCCATGTAATCCCTGCAGCGATCACAAACTGGGCATGCTTACCCCCACTTTAGAGACAGAATAAATAGCATCCCTGGGAGTCAGGCCCTGGCTGGCCGGACCCCGAAGTGCACTGTTTGCTCTCCACATTTACACTTCTCCAGCTGCTGTGCGGGGGGCCGGGAGCAGGTGTGCAGGGGCTGTGCTGTAACGTAGGGCACCTTCCTGAAGTGGCAGTTTTCCCTGAGGGTTTGGTGAAAAGGTTTTGGATTTTTTTCCGATGAGTATTAAACATTTCATTCAAAGATTTTAAAGTTAAAAAAAGGTACACAAATACAGATTACATTATACCAAGACAGTATTCTACGTGGCAAAAATCAAAATAAAAAAATTAAAAAGTAAATACACAGGTACTAAACACGCATAATACCCCATACCCACTTCAGGCTGCATACACGCAAAATGCCGTGACCACATACACGCTTATGCGAGAGAAGTTTTTTTTACAACACAATTCCAACCATTCTGACTGTCATCTGTCTTAGTCCCCGGTGAGTAACTTGAGAAAACTTCTATGTAATATAAAAAGAATTGGCAATGGCACATAAAGACTACAAAAAAACAATACAATTAAAAACATATTTGTAATGCAATTCTGTTTAAAATACCGACGTAAATTAAAATACATAGTAAATGTTTTTAGTTAAAAAAAAAAGATTGAAAAACAAAAGGCCACTCTGAATAATGGTTAAAACCTCATCACAGAAAAATACCCATCATTTGTAACATTATGGACAGAAAATTGATGGGTTTTTTTTTTTTTTTGAGAAGATCTCTAACTTGAAAATGTCATTCATTCAAAATTTATTTAAAATTGTAGATGAGATAGTAACTCGCTGTCTACCCCTTTGCAAAATGTGTTATCACGAACATTCTAGTGTGTAGCTCAGGACAAGACAGACAGAAACAACTCAGGCAGAGTTTCTCAAAATGAGGCCCAGGTGGGTCAGGTCCCGGTGCCCCTGTAAAACCTCCAAGAAAGCAAAGGTTATTTTCTATTCTGCAACTTGTTATCTTTATAGGAGTGCAGAAGTGTCAATATCCTTAAAGGGCAGAGCCCTGAGAATAGGTTTTCTGGTACATTTCAGGCTAAAGGCAACATTGTTTTACACAAAGTGCAGAGCTGGCAAGACTGAGCCTAGAAACCAGGGCACAGGGTTAAAGGAAAAGAAACAGATCTAATGGAGTCAGATTTGTTCTTCTCTACTACAGTGCCTTTTGGTGAGAGGTAAGAGGATGTTTCTGGGCAGGTCGTCCTCTGCCCAGGCTGGGGTTCAGGCAGGAGCCCTGCCAGGTTCACCATGACTGTAGACCTGCTCTCCCGCAGAGAAAGTGATAATTACTGGTGATTAAAATTACCTGTCAAAGTCCCCTTCAATTGCCTGTAAACTATACCAAGGTTGGGGGGTACAAAACGTCTCATTGGCTGGTCAATGGTCAGTCTCCCCATACGCAAAGGACCAGTGTCGTGGCAGGCTCCAGGGTGGCCTGGCCAGCACAGCTGCCTGCTTTGCTCTCCAGACTTGGCTTCCTAATGTGGACACTTTCAAAGCTCCAGTCCCTCTTCCTCTGCCCTGGCGCTAATGGCCAGGGTCCCTGTACCCACCTGGGCTGAGCCCAGGCCATGCACACAGCCCACCTGCCTGCTTGTCCATACCGCAAGCTCAGCTGCACACCCCCCACGGGTCCGCAAGCCCAGCGCCTCCACCCTAGGGGGCCCGATCACCATCAGGGATATCAACAACGGATGGCCCACAGGCCAGTGGCGGGCAGCCCTGAACGACCCTGACCCGCTGGCTCAGACGAGGCACAGAGCAGAGTGCAGGAATTGGAACCGCCTCCAGCCCGACCCGCCGCAGCCTGTAGCCTTGGACACTAGCTGTGTGGCCAGACACTAGACTAGGCCAGATCCCCTGCTCGTGGCAGTCGCCATGGAGGACCGGAGCCCAGACTTCCCCGCCCCAACCACGAGGTGATGGGTCAGCTGGGGGTAGTGGTGCACTTGGAGTGAGGGGGGGTCACACAGTGAGGGGCTGCTCCGAGTGGAACTGACCCGGCTGAGGGGTGAGGGGGACCATTTCGGGATGTTGCGGTGGGGGTCCTGCGGTCAGGCAAGAGGGGTGAGCGGTGTGAGGGCGGGGACCTCGGTGTGAGGAGGAGCCCCATTTTGGAGGTCCTGTCAGAGACCCGGCCCTGGCTGGGGGTAGAGGGACAGCAACCGGGTGGGGAGGGGAGGCGAGCAGGGGGAGCGGGGGCTGGGGGTGTTGCCTGGCCCGGGCCGGCGGTGGTGCTGGTTGGGTGCCAGGACCAGTCAGTGGCGGGATGGAGACCTTGCAGGGCGGTCGTGGGGTGGGCCCGGGTGGGGCCGCCCCGCCGCCCCGCCGCCCCGACAGCCCCAGTCGCCGGGCCCCGACACAGCAGGAGCCCCAGCCCGAGCGTCCGCGCTGCGGGCGGGAGGAGGAGGGGCGCGGACGCCGGAACCCGCCCAGAGCGTGTGGAAGCTGGGCCCGAGCCAGGTGCTCCTGGACCAGGTCCCCGAGGAAGGAACGCGCCTGGGGTCTGCGCCGCCGCTTGCCGTCGCCTCTGCTTGCCGTCGCCGGGCAGGTAAGGGGGCGCAGGTCGGGGGAGCCGGCGGGTGAGGCCCGGGCCGCGCAGCTCCTTAGGGCCCTGAGGCGGGTGCCGGGCGCCGCCCTGGTTCGCGGTTGCCCCTCCCCCACATTGGTCGTCCCTGAACCCCGTGTCTTCCCTGCCGGGTATACCCGGGTTTGAGAAAGCGGGTGCAGCTCCGGGAGGTGGGAGGGCGCTGGACGGCCAGGGAGCAGCTCCGACCAGCCTTCAGGCCATGGCCAGCTCTTGGGAGGCGGATGCGTTGCGGTCACGGGGCCGCAGGGGGCGCCGCGGTGGGGTGGGGGCTGCCCCGTGCAAGCCCCTGGATTTGTTCCCTCTTCACCCGCGGCCTGGACTAGGGCGGCCTCTGCTTCCGCATATTCGCGGGGCGCACGTCTGGCGGTCAGCCTGCCCCTGGGAGGCAGACGCGGTGCCGTCAGGGTGCGGGGCCGCGGCATCGGAGGCGGCGGCGGGGAGAGGGGTCTGCCTCTGTCTGTGATCCTGTGGGTTGCTCCCATCTCCCCTGCGTCCTGTCCTGGGTGCGGCCTCTGCTGCCCCAGGTTCGCGGGACGCAGGTGACAGGTCAGTCTGCTCCTGGGAGGCTGGCGCGCGGTGCGACCAGTGTGCGGGGGCGGCGACAGCGACAGCGGGAAAGGGGAGCAAATCCCCGCGCTAACACAGGGCAGCCCCAATTCCGCCATCGCCTCCGCAGCCCCCTGACGGCACAGCGCCCGCCTTCCAGGAGCAGGATGACCTGTCACCTGAGTCCCGAGAACCTGGGGTAGCACAGGACGAGCCTAGGGCAGGCTGCGGGGGGAGTTAGAAGCAAATCCACAGGCTCGCATAGGCAGATCCCTAAACCCGCCGCTGCCGCCGCTTCTGACCGCATGGCGCCCGCCTCCCGGGAGCAGGCTGACCTGGGGACGTGCCTGGGGCAGCAGAGGCCGCCCCCAGGCCCTGCCGCGGGGATGACGGGGAGAAATCGGCCAGCTCACCAGGGGCAGCTCCCCTCTTCTTGCCGCTGCCCCACGTTCGCAGGACACTTGTTTCCAGGTCAGCGGGCGCGGGGAGGCAGGCGCGGTGTGTTCAGGGGGGCGGCTGCGGGGAGGGGGCTGCCCCAGGGGGAGCAGGTGGACTTGCTCTCGCCTTCCCCCAGGCCTATCCTGGGAGCGGCCTCCGCCTCTGCCTCGCAGGACCCACGTCTTCATGGCAGTCTGCTCCTGGGAGGAGGGCGCAGTGCGGTCAGGGGGCAGCATCAGCGGCAGACAGGGAATTTAGGAGGACTGGGCTCTAGGGTGACAGCTCTCCTTTCTGATCTTGTTTCCGTCAGTTGGTGGCTGTAGCCGCTTTTCCTTTAGAGGTTATGACCAGATACTGAACATAGATTTCTATGCTATACAGAAGCCACTATATGTAAAATCTATTTTTACATACAGTGGCTAGCATTTGTAAATCTCAAACTCCCAAATTTATCCCTTCTCACCCCCTTTCCCTGGTAACCATAAGATTGTTTACTAAGCCTGCAAGTATATTTCTATTTTGTAGATGAGTTCACAGTGTCTTTTTTTTAGATTGCACATATGAGTGATATCATACAGTATTTTTCTTCCTGTTTCTGGCTCACTTCACTTAGAATAACAATCTCTAGGTCAAACCATGTTGCTGCAAGTGGCATTATTATATCCTTTCTATGGCAGAGTAGTATTCCATTGTATAAGTATACCACGTCTTCTTTATCCAGTCTTCTGTTGATGCACACGAAAAGGTTTCTATTCTTAATCAAATTCTCCTAAGCCCCACCACATCCAAGGCAGGCCCCAAGTTCTATGCTGATGAGCACAGGCCTCTGTCCAGTGTTACTGAGCTGGCCTCAGACTGGATGCATCGCCTGGTGGTCACTTCAGATTTACGGCCCCCACTGCCCATCCCAGGATCCGCACATGCACCCAATGGCCTGCAGAAGCCAGTCGGAGGTGGGCAGAGGGGACCAGGGGGTACTGCACATCTGTGCTGGGAGGACCGTGGTGCACTGCAGAACTGTGCTGGGAGGACAAGGATGCGCTGCAGAACTGTGATGGAGGAGGCACTGCAGATCTGTCCTGGGAGGACCAGGGTGCACTGGAGAGCTGTGCTGGGGGACCAGGGTGCACTGGAAATCATCCACAGGAGCCAGTACAGGGAGCCGCCTGCTCCCTACACACCAGACTTCCACAAAGTCTGACCTCTATTGTCGGAGGACACATGGAGGGCCAGCGTCACGGGTGGTTAAAGAATTTATCAAAGGCCAGGAGGAGTTCAAGAACAAAGGAAAGTTTAACAGTTACGCTGCCACAGTGGGCCACACAGACGACAGGTGCCCGCGTGTCCACCGAGTGGGAACGTGCAGGGTCTTTTAAGAGGAAGGGGCTGTGAACACAAAGGGACTAGGGAACAGCCTTCTGACTGTCTGTAAGTGAGGTGAGAGGCTTTGGTACTTGGGGGGGATAGTGGATTTATGACTCCTGTAAGATGGAGACGTGGGCTGACGCCAGCAAGACCGTGGGACTCATGACTGATCAGGGGAGACGGGCTGAGCCACGTCGGCCTGAGCTGTGCGGTGAGGCTGGTCGTTTCCCAGGGCTGTCAATTCTGCCAAGGCAGACACCCGCCAGGAGTTTATCTTCTGAGGAGGAGCAGGCAGGCGCCGAAGGGCTGGAGGTTTGGGGGCACAGGGCCTCGGCAGGCACCAGCTGCCACTGGCTCCGTGACCGGCAAACAGCTCAGAAAGCCACGCAGTCTGCACAGCCCTCCTGTCGCCAGCCAGGAGGGGACCAGTGATGACCACGCCCATCATTTTGTCCCTGCGTCCGACTTAGGACCCACAGGGGGAAGCCGGACGTGCCCCCAGCCGTCACAGGGCCCCCTTCTCGCCCCTCGTCCCGTTTCTCCAGGTTCACAGCCCCCATCAGGCACCCCTGAGCTCTCCCTTTTTCCACAAAGAAGCTGTCCATACACAGAGAATATTTTAACACATTAACATATACATCGTGCACTACGCATACCTGTAGTACGTGTGTCTGTCGCAGACCTGCATGTGTGTGCAGTAACACCCAGCAGCACTCACACACGATACAAGCACCGAGCTCCCCCGGCCCCTCCCTGCCTGGAGGCCTTGCAGAGCCCGGGGACGGGCGCAGACTCCCTGGCTGCAGCAGCTCCGAGAACCCAGCCTTTGCCTGTCCTATGAGAGTGCCCACCACACCCTCACCAGGGAAGGGAGAGGTGCCCACCAGGGCTAGGAGGACAGGAGGGCTCAAGTTAAGGCCTGGTACCCTGGTCTGCAGTGGGCCATGTTGGCAGCATCCCTGTGGGAGGCAGGGAACAGGTGACCACCAGGACTCCCACTGTCCCCTGGGGTCCCTGGCACCAGTTGCCCCACCCCTACACACCCAAAGAGGCGCCTCTGCTGCGCCTGGACTCCCCCAGGGCATCTGAGACAGCACCCACCCAGAGAAACGGGAACTTCAGGAAGCAGGCGGTGCCACCGGTTTCAGTCCCGTTCTTAGTGTTCGCAGAGTGGTGGTTAGGGGGTTCACACTCCGGGTCCGCAACTGAATTCCTAGGAAGTTCAGCTACCACTTCCTGGAAAGTGGGGCTGTGGACAAAGAGCCCAGCCTGTGGGAGCACAGGTACCTGGGACAGAGCAGGGAAGGGGAAGGGGTGCCCAGGGGACCCAGGCTGCATGGGAGCCACCTCCACAGCTTCCGCCTTTGGTGAGTGGGGCCCAGGAGGGACAGGGACAGATGAAGCGCAGGGGGCCAAAGAAGGGGTGACCCCACCTCAGGGAAGGGACCCCACAGAGGGTCCAGGAGGGAGAGGGACATGGTTCAGGGGGTAATGAAATGGAACCCCTGCCTCAGGGATGGGACCCCACAGAGGTTACAGGAGGGACAGGGTCGGACTCTGTGCAGTGGGACAACGAAGGGGAGACCCCACATCAGGGACACCACAGAGGGCCCAGGAGGGAGAGGGGCAGATTGAGTGCGGGGGGGGGGGGGTAATGAGGGGAGACCCCAACTCAGGGACCCCAAGAGGTCCCAGGACAGGGACAGGCAAAGTGTGCGGGGTAATAAAGAGGAGACCCCACCTCAGGGACTGGACCCCACACAGGGTCCAGGAGCACCTGAGCCTGCACGGCGGAAGGCAAGCTGCCCAGCGGTCGTGCTGCCCACCCAGCACAAGGATGAGGGAGCCCTGGCAGGGGCTCGCCCACACCAACAGCGCTGGTGCATCAGAGGCCAATGGAGCTCAGCTGGGCTGCCAGGCCTTCAAGGAGCGTGTCCCGATCAGTGGGCAGAAGCCTGCCCCGGGCTGCACTGGGCTAGTTGTGCCAGAGACACGTGGCTGGCCTGGGTTTCCGAGAGCTCGGAGCTGGCAGTACAGGGGCTGCACACCAGCTCCACTGGCTACAGGAGGGGCGATGGGAGCCAGGGCGCAGAAGGTCAGGACTAGGAGCCGAGGGCTGGGAGCAGGTGGGCGCAGAGACGCAGACCAGCACCTGGAGGGAACTAAGGAACAGGGGAGACTTCTGGGGGCCCAGGGAGCAAAGAAGAGGCTTAAGGTACCCAAGGGCCAGCAGCACTGCTGGGAGGGGACCAGGGTGGGACAGAGACTCTGCCAGGGGAGAGCTGCCCAGAAAGGGAGGGGCACCTAGCAGCTCCAGGGAGAAGGGCCCAGGAGCAGAGCAGAACGAGGCGGGTGACCTGCGGCAGGTCAGAAGGCAGGTGCTGCTAAGGGCCAGCACTCCAGGGACAAAGCTCAGGGAGGCCACAGGTGAGCAGGAGACTGAAGACCAAGAAGGCAGGCGGCTTCTCAGGAACATGGAGAAAGCAAGTAGAACATGTGCGGGGTGAGCAGGGGCTGGGAGGGCAGGGCGGCCGCTCCAGCATCTCCAGGAAGCAGGTAGGGCTTGTGCAGGTGGGTGGGGGCTGAAGGGCACAGGGCTAACACAGGATTTCAGGAAGCAGGCAGAGTTAATGCAGGTGGACAAGGGGCTGGGAGGGCAAGGAGCTGACCCAGGAAATCCAAAGAGCAAAGCCAGTCCTGGGAAAGAAATTCCCGGACTGGATCTGAACTAGGCTGAGGGCTCTGGGGCCGGCGCTGTTCAAGGCCTGTAGCTCCAGGGACAAGGGTCAGAGAAGGTGTAGGTGAGCAGGGGGCTGCACCAGGAGGGCAGGGGGCTGCCGCAGGAGCCCGGGGACATGGCAGAGAGTTTGAGCAAAGGTCTGAGTAGTTGAGCAGGCCCAGCTGAGGGCTTCCTGGGACAGCAGGACCCTTGAGCCCCTGAGGGGCTGGCCGGATGGCGTGCTGGGGTGGAGAGACCTCCCTGGCAAGGGAGTTCTGTGGGAATGAAGGAGAGGGGTCACCCCAAGGGGACCCGATGGGCCCAGTCCTTGGGCTCAAGGGCCCGTGGTGGGATGGGAAAGGAGGGGTGGACATGCTATAGCCTGGTGGGGTGAAACAGACCCTGGACCCAGCAGAGGGAAGGAAAACGCAGGGCTCATTCAGGGCCTGAGCTGGGCTGCCAGCCGGAGCAGAGCACAAGGGTCAGGGTGAGAGGAGACAGGCCCGGCCAGGGATGGGCCCGGGCTGCTGGCACCAAACAGGAGAGGAAGGTGGGGGCAGTGTGGGGCTCCAAACTGTGCTGAAGGATGAGCTGGACTGAGGAAGGACAAGGGCAGAAGGAAAGCAGGGACCTGAGAGCCACGAGCTGGGGTGGGGTCAGAGGCCCTGGTGGGAGGGGGAAGTGAGCCGAGGGGCTGCAGCTGGAGGTCCAGAAGAGGGACCGGAGCTCCCCAAGGCAGAGTGTCGCAGCCGGGCTGAGGCCACAGGGATTGAAAGGGGAGGGGCGAGGAGGAGGCCTGCAGGGACAGGGTCCAGGGGGGCCAGGGCCCAGGGCCCAGGGCCCAGGTGCTCTGGCTGCAGAGCTGACCCAGTCGACACGGGCCCGGAGGGCAAAGAGCAGGCCAGGCAAGGGGCCACGAGCAGGCTTCTGGGTGGTGGAGGCCCACCACGCCAAGGAGAGGCCCGCTCACCCAGGGCAGGGCCGGGCTGGGGCAGCAGGACGGTGAGCTCAGGGGACCAGCGGACGCTGGCCGGGAGCAGGCAGCACTGGTCAGGACCCAGACACAGGGCTCAGTCAGGCCAGGCACTTGCAGGAGGTTAGGGACCTGGGGGGCTGTCACCCAGGTGATCACCCAGCTCTGACCCACAGCCGCAGAGGCACGAGGCCCCAGGTGGTGAGGGCCCTGCCGGCCAGCTGGTTTGCAGACATTCTGGAAGCATGTGGGGTGCTGGGCTCAGGGGTGCCCAGACCTGGGCACGTGACACCCTGCCCGGACCCTCCCAGGGGTGAAGCCCCGGTGGTCACACGGCCCTACTTTCTTGCAGCCTCCACCAAGGCCCCATCGGTCTATCCTCCGACTGCTGGATGCGGGGACGCTCCTGGCTCCACGGTGCCCTTCGGCTGCCTGGTCTGGGGCTACATCCCTGAGCCGGTGACGGTGACCTGGAACTCGGGCGCCCTGTCCAGCGGCATCCACACCTTCCCGTCCATTCTCATGTCCTCGGGGCTCTACTCCCTCAGCAGCTTGGCGACCATGCCCGCCAGCAGCTCGGCCGGCAAGACCTTCATCTGCAACGTAGCCCACCCGGTCAGCAGCACCAAGGCGGACAAGCATGTGGGTAAGAGGACAGGCCTCAGGGAGGGCGTCCACTCCCAGACAGGACCGAGGTCAGCCCTCCTCCCGGCTCGAACCACATGCCAGGATGGTGACCTCTGCCCAAGGTATCAGAGGAGATGCGGTCACCTCACCTGAAGGCCTCCCAGGCTATGTGAGGGGTCCTCTGGGTGTTTCCACCAGGTTCAAGGTGGGCACAGGCTGGACAACTCTAACCCACAGAACTGGTGCCGATGTGCACCTTCCACAACCTGTCCCCTGACCTAAACTCCACCCAGGGCCATCTCCCGCCCACAGGAACCCCCCCATCTTCTCTCTCTGCAGCGCTCCACAGCGAAGACCCCAGCTCCCAGTGTCCCAAATGCCCAGGTAAGGGAGCCAGGCTACACCCTCCATCGCAAGGAAGTGACCAGACACCAGGCCCCGCCTGATGAGGGAAACGTGCCCTACAGGAGGCCCGTCAGGTGCTGACCCACATCTTGTTTCCCCCACCAGCCCCTGAGCTCCTTGGAGGGCCCAAGGTCTTCATCTTCCCCCCGAAACCCAAGGACATCCTGTCCATCACCCGAACGCCTGAGGTCACGTGCCTTGTGGTGGACGTGGGCAAGGAAGACCCTGAGATCGAGTTCAGCTGGTCCGTGGATGACACAGAGGTACACACGGCGGAGACAAAGCCAAAGGAGGAACAGTTCAACAGCACGTACCGCGTGGTCAGCGTCCTGCCCACCCAGCACCAGGACTGGCTGACGGGGAAGGCGTTCAAGTGCAAGGTCAACAACAAAGCTCCCCCGGCCCCCATCGAGAGGACCTTCTCCAAGGCCAAAGGTGGGAGGGACAACGGGCATGGGAGGGTCCTGTGGGGCTGCTCAGAGTGACCGCCATGCTCGCAGACACACCTGTCCCCACAGGGCAGGCCCGGGAGCCGCAGGTGTACACCCTGGCCCCACACCAGGAAGACCTGGCCAAGGACACCGTGGGCGTAACCTGCCTGATCAAAGGCTTCTACCCACCTGACATCGACGCTGAGTGGCAGAGAAACGGGCGGCCGGAGTCAGAGGGCGCCTACGCCACCACGCTGCCCCAGCCGGACAACGACGGGACCTACTTCCTCCACAGCAAGCTCTCGGTGGGAAAGAACACCATGGCAGCGGGGGAGAAGGCTTCACCTGTGTGGTGATGCACGAGGCTCTACACAGATCACTCCACCCAGAAATCCATCTCCAGTCTCCGGGTAAATGAGCCTCACCCCCCTCCCCGAGGCTCTCAGGGTCCCGCGGGACGCCTGAGCCCCACCCCTGTGTACATACCTCCGGGCCAGCATGAAATAAAACACCCAGTACCTCCCTGGGGCCCTGCAACACTGTCATGGTTCTTTCGTGCAGAGCTCCGGCGCCGCCGGGCCTGCGGGAGGCGGGGGCAGGCCAGGCTCTGAGGACAAACTTGGTGCCAACGGAGGCAGGCAGCAGCCCGAGGCCAGAGAGGGGGCTCTGCCAGAGGCAGCCGCTCCCCAGGGTCCAGGGTCCGGCCAGCACCTACTCAGGCTGCAGTGTGTAGAGGGGACTGGTAGAGCCTCCCAGGGACCCTCACGGAATGAGTGCACGGTTCTTCCCACCTCTGTCCAAGCCCAACTGTGGGACAGTGGCAGGTCCTTGTCCCCGCAGTTCCCATCCCCGGGGCCTCGAGGGTCCACGTGCTGACACCCTGTCAACATGGGAGCCACGCCTGGCCGGCGATGGGGGCCACAGGCCTCCTGCTCCCAGGTCACACGGAGATCAGGCCCTACATTCCCGCGGCGAGGTGCTCGGGGCCAGATCTGTAACCTCGAGGGGACACTCACCCAGGCCCACAGGAAACAAGCCCTCTCATGGAGCACACCAGCCTGCACACCCCTCGTTCTCCTGCAGACTCACGCACACGCACGTGCCTGTGCAACTGCACACAAGGGCACAACCACACAAGTGCACACAAGCCAGCCTTGCTCACTGGGTCCTCAACGGGGTACCCGCCCGGGGGCCAGACCAGAGCCTGGAGCCCCGGGTCTCATGAACCCTCTGTGGACACCAGCTTGGTCCCCACTCGTCAAAGCCCCCAGCAGCACTGACCACACTCTGACCACACTGGCCAGCTGAGACCCCCACCCCTCCTCTCCCCAGGACACCCGCACCCCCGCCTCAACAGACAGAGACCCAACACCCCACTGGTCCCTAGCACGCCCACCCCACCCCCTCGGGCACACAGGGACACCTCAAGGTTGCCTCCACCCTTCCCTGCAGTAGGACCCACCACAGACCTGCTCTGCAGGCCCCCCTGCCGTCTAGGCCTGGCCTCCGGTGGGAGGGAAGGCAGGGGTCAGGGCACCCTCTCCCCAGAGGACCCCATGAAAGGCACCGCAGAGGAGAGGATGAGGGACACCCACTGGCCAGGCCGAGATCTGGGCCCAAGGAGTCCGGCCAAGACTTGAGGCCCAAGCGGGAGAAATGGGGGACACGAGGTCGGTGCCCAGGGATTGACCTCAGGGAACCATTGATCCAGCCCCCCAAGGGGATCCTAGTGCCCCACCCACCCTGTCACAGAGGGACCCATCCCCAGGCACCACTGACGCTTGCCCTGGCACGTGACGGGCAGCCACAGAGCTGACCACCCCGTCCCTGTCCAGAGCCACTCCTGGAGGAGGAGAGCTGTGCCGAGGCCCAGAGCGGGGAGCTGGACGGGCTGGGACCACATCTCCATCTTCATCACCCTCTTCCTGCTCAGCGTGTGCTACAGCGCCACAGTGACCCTCTTCAAGGTGGGTGGGCCAGGCCAGCTGTCCCTGCTGTCCCCACACAGCGCCCGCACAGTGCCCCTTCCCTGTCCACTCCCTGTCCCTCCCTGTCCCCTTCCTGTCCCCTCACAGTCCCGTCACTGTCTCCTCACTCTCCCCTCTTGTCCTTTCTGTCCACTGTCTGTCCTCCGTCTCTCCAGTTCATTCTGTTCTCTCACTGCCTCTCTCTGTCCCTGTCGGGACCTCCCTGTCCCTGGCTGTGCCCATGGAGTCCTCGTGCCACCCCACCTGAGCACACTCGCGGCCGGCAGTCCCCGGGCTGGGAGGCCAGGTCCTTGCGGGCAGCTGGCACGAGGGGCCCCCGGCTGTGCCCTCACCCGCCGTCCCTGCAGGTGAGTGGATCTCCTCCTCGGTGGTGGAGCTGAAGCAGACGATTGTCCCAGACCACAGAAACGTGATCGGGCAGGGGGGCTAGCGTGCCCTCTGGGGTGTCCATGGCCACCCCAGACCCCAGAGGTACCCCGTTCATCACTCCGAGCTGCTCAGCCAACTACTCCACCCGATGCCTTGCCAGCTCTGATCTCTCGGCCGTGCTCACCTGCACCTCCATCCTCCGACCTCATGGCCACCACCGACCACACCCTGCACCCTGCCCACCTTCAGGGGACCAAGTGGACAGCAGGTGCTACCACCAACCTGAGCCGAGGGGTCTGCCTGTCCTCATCGGAGTGCCCGGGGCACCCTGGGGTTCCCTTGGATGAACAGGAGGCTGGCCATCCTGGGGCAGTGGGCAGGGATTGCTCTGTGGACACCATCAGGTTGGTCATCAAGCAGGGTCCCCAAGGGGAGGCGCCTGTGTCAGATCCTTGGTGGGAACATACGCAGCCCTGGCCAACGTCTCACAGCAGGGAGGCTTTTGGATGTGCCATCAACGGTCAGCCAAGTACTCAGCTCTGAGAAGGGCCCGGGGCCCATGGCCCCTACAGGAGCCAGGCCTGCCAGGAAGGGGGTGAGGTCTCCCCACTCCAGCTTCCCAGAGACGGGCCTGGTGACCGGGTCCCCCATGGGCAGGACACAGCCTCGCTGGATAGAGCAAGAGGGACACTGGCAAAACAGGGCAGTGGCCGCAGCCAGCCTGCCCTGTGGCCAGCGGCCTGAGACACCTTCAGCAGGAGCTCCCCTGCACTGGGCGGTGGGGTGAGAGGCGGGCCCCGGGAGGAGGGAGCCCGACAGCCTGGCGTCCCGGCCCAAGACCCCTGGGCCTCTCCTGTCTTGTCCCTGGATGGGGAGGGCAGGCCCCACTGCCGGGTGGTGGCAGGGGATGGGGGGGCACTACAGCCAGGGGTCACGGCAGGCCTGGCTTGGGAAGCTGTGCATCCTTTCTAAATGTCTGGAGCCCACGAACTTTCTGCGCTGTTTATCTTTGGTTTGGGTTTTTTGTTGGGAGACTCTGGCTTGTCATGTTTTGGGTTGTTCAGACAATAAAGCATCCTTTACCATTCCATAGCTCTCTGGGAATCGCTCTATGTTGCGGCCCCTCCCCTGGTGACTCCACAGCCTGGCCGCCCTCCACACCCTCCCAGCCCCAGGCCCCAGCTCTCCCCCCACCACACCCATCCCTGGGGTTCCCTGGGGGCGCGGAGTCAGCAGCAAGTCCCAGGTGTCGGACGCCTGGTCAGCACGGCTGCTGTAACACACACCACAGTCGGGTTGGAACCACAGAAATTATTGTCTCCCGTCCTGGAGCAGCACGTCCCAGGTCGAGGAGCGTGAAGGCCACTGTGCCCACCGGCTGCCAAGGGTGCAGGGACGGAGTCAGGACTCGGTCCTCCCGGGAGGCCAGAACCTGAGCTCCAGTCCCTCCTGGTGGTTCCATCTCAAAGGAACAGTCTCAAGTCCCAGGTTGTAGGAGACACAGCACTCCCCAGAGGGCAGACACAGGAGTCACAGCTGTCTGCCCTTCGCAGGAAACGCTCCAGGAAATGGAGGCCAGCGCCTGGTCGGGGCTGGCTCTGCTGGGCGATCCAGGTCAGCAGTTCAGGAGAGCTCAGTCACCCACGGGACGCGGCCCTGGGCGGCTGGACATTGTCCAAGTGTCTGTGTGAGCCTTTCAGTGTGTCAGGGAAGGGGGGGCGAAATCAATGTGCCGAGTCTGGCTCTACGGCCCCAGGGGAGGCCAGCAGGACAGGCTCCTGGAGGGGAGCTGGGACCAGCACTGAGTGTCTGTCAGTAAAGCCACAGCACCCTAGGGCCGTTGGAAAGGGCCATTCCGGCTTCCTGTGGGGGACAGGCAGACAGACAGACAGACAGAGAGACAGAGGAAGACAGAGAATTTTATGCAGGAAAGGGACAACTTGCCCCACTGTGCTCTACACCGAAGACGGTGAGGCCATGGGGGCGGGCAGCCGGGTCCAGGCGCATCGCCGGCCCTCAGGGACCCTGCCAGGCGTGAGGACACTGGGCACCCTCTGCCTCCAGGGCTCTATCGGGGCTCCGGAAACCATCCTGGGGGTCTCCCCCACTCGCAGTTTCCCTCACACGGAACACCTAACCAACAAGCTGAACCTGCCAATGGTCCCTGCAGCCTGCCCGGTCCCAGGCCCTGCCCTCACCTCCATCCCCTGGACCACGGATCTGCCTCCAGCCAGACATTCCCACGGGGACACCAGGCCGGTCGATACCGGGCTGGCCCCACGGGTCCCTGAGGAGCATCAGTCCCAGAACAGCTGCCCCCCACCAGGCCTGAGGGCCCCGTCCTGACCCTGGGGCAACACCAGGCCACAGCGCGTCCCCCATGCACAACCCCTCCTGGGCCCCTGGAAGCGAAGTGGCCGACGCCTTCCCTTGAGCCCCTGTGTCAGCACCGGTGTGAGCCTGAGGTCAGCCTCCTGCTGCTCCTGACCCCTCGGGGCCCTGCCCCGGGCAAGACCTCCGACACACTCCTGTCAGTGTCGCACCTCTCCTGCCCGCACCCCCATCCACATCTTACACACACACACACACACACACACACACACACACACCCTGGGATGCCACCCCACTGCGCTCCTGGGCCCCCACCAGGTCCCCCCTCCTCCCGCCCTCCAAGGGGAACGTCTGCCAGTCTGAGCCTTGAATACCTGGATTGCTGTCCGTGTGTGGTGTCCGTGGATGTGGAGAAAAGAAACCCTTGTGCACTGTTGGTGAGAACATAAATTGGCATTACCGTTGTGCAAAACAGTTTGGAAGCCCCTCAAAGAAATTTCAGAAACAACTACCACACTTGCAGCAATCTCACTGCTTAGAATAAACCCGAGCGAACATACAACAGGTCTTAAAGAGGCACTGAACACCCACTGCACAGCAGCTCCGTTGACAATACCTACCACGAGGCAGGAACTCGAGTGTCCTTCCGTGGATGGACAGATGAGCATGATGTGGGCTAAGCGTACAATGGAACAGTACTGCCCCTGAAGAAAGAAGAACATTGTGACGTGTGTGACAGCACGGGGGCACCTGGAGGACATCGGATCGCGTACCATGAGCCAGGGGCAAGACGGTGAATCGTGTGCGATTCCACTTGTGTGAGCGATTAGGAGTGGCCGCATTCCCAGAAAGAGAAAATACAGAAGTGGCTGCAGCCGGGGGAGAACGGGGGGTTGTTGTTTACGGGCATAGGGTTTCACATGTAAAGATGGGAAGAGTTATGGAGACACAGGTGGTCGTGATTGCACTTTATGAATGTATTTACTGTCCCCAAAACCCGTAGAAAGGTTTGACATGGTACACTTTCTTAGGGGCAAATCCTATTCTTTTACCACAATAAAAAAACCTTTAAGCAGGAGAAATCTAACCCATTAAATAACATCTGAAAGCCTTCAGGAAGACCTGGAGCCTGTGTCTCTCCCTGTGGAAGAAACCGGTGGCAGCAGGATGGAGCTGCACAGCTGCCTGGCCCAGGGCTGGACCCCCTGTGGAGGCCGGCGGGCGCCGGAGGAGCAGCTTCTCCACACTGACGGCGTGAGGGTGCAGGGCAGTGACAACGTGCACGGCTGTAGCACAGCCCCCCAGCCAAAGGACGGTTCCTTCAGTTTGCTCTCCAACAGGTGTAAACTTCTCTTCTGAACAACCCTAACCTAGAGACACACAAAGGGAAGGGAACGCTAAGAAAGCTGCTTACGGCTTAGCTAACCTGACGTAGAACAAGAACAGCACAACCCACTGCTTGTTGGCCACCGTGGACCACGTTAAGCTTCCCGATTAAAAGACAGCAATACACTTTGTGTCTCCACCTAATGCAGGGAAATTATCTCAGATGTAATATAAAACTGCCAACCCTCCTCCAGGAAAGGCTTCAACTGCCATTGACCATCTTAAGTATCTTCGGCTGATGTTCATTTCTCGTGTTGATGAATAACCTCCGTCTTGGGTGTCCTGCAGCTTATATGCTGAGGTATGTAGCATCACCACTAACACGTCTTATGTCAGACGGTAGGGGCTGGGGGTGGATGGAACAGGTTGGTTATAGAGGAGGACAGGGAGATGGTGGAGTAGAAGGACACAGAGCACATTCACATTACATCTACATGTGGAGCACGTCTCACTGGAGAAAAATGGAGACTGGCAGAGAGACTCCTGCACAGCCAAGGCGCTGAAGATAGGTCCACGAGGAGTCACAAAGGGATGGAAGAGAGGTTCTCGATTTGGAACGCAGCCTCGAGGAGGGGACCCGGGACAGGGAGACACGTCATGGCCCGGAGGTCTTCCCTGGGGCGTGGGCAGCTTGAGAGGGTTAGTAATAAGAATGGTAACCAAGTTAGGGAAAAGAAGAGATGAAAACAGTTTGAACCTTTACGGGGACCTGGAAAATATAAAAAGAGAACCCCTCACCAGAGGGCTACAGTAGCTAAAACTTAAAACACTGGAAGGGGCGAACAGGAGACTAGGTGATACCGGAGACCCCACGTGACCTGGAAGACAGAACCATGGGAATTACCCAGTCAGTACTACAAAAGGAAAAACAACTTTTTTTTTTTTTTAAATTGAGAGCAGTTTAAGGAATCTATGGAACTACATCAACTGTCCTAACATTGGCATGATCGGGCTCCCAGAAGCAGAAGAGAGAGAGAAAAAAGTTGAAAATGTACTTAATGAAATTATAGCAAAAACTCAACAACCATGAAGAAAGAGAGACATTTCCAGGCGTAGGAATCACACAGTCCTTAACAAACTGAACCCAGAGAGACCCACACCAAGACACGTCACAATTAAATTGGCAAAAGTTAAGGATAAAGAGAGAATTCTGAAGACAGAAAGAGAACAACAGAGTCACGTACAAGGAACTGCCACAAAGGTAGCAGTTGATTTTTCTGCAGAAACTCTGCAGACCAGATGGGAGAGGCATGATCTATACAAATGCTAAAAGGAAAAAACCTACAACCTAGGGGATGTCACCCTGGAAGATTGTCGTTTAGACCTAAAGGAGAGACAAGAACTTCTCAGGCAAGGAAACCCTGGAGCAGTTCATCAACCCTCAGAGACATGTCAAAGGTCTTCCTGGAGGGGAACACACAGGCTATTGCAAGACGCAAGAATTTACAGCAAAGGCAAATCCCACTAAGAGGCAAATTAAAGCCTGAGGGTCATCAACTAAATAAGCAAAAGATTAAAAGATAAAATACGTAAAATTAACTGTGACTGCAGTAAACAGCAGTTCACAGGAAGAAGTAAAATATAACATCAAAAAAAAAAAAAAAACGGGGGTGGGTCACAGAGGAAACAAACAAAAAAAATGAGACACGTGAAAAGCTGCTCACATTCCTAATCATTAGGGAAATGTAAATCAAAACCAAAATGAGACGTCACCACGAAGACTACAAATAAGAAATATTGGTGAAGAGATGGGGTAAACGGAACCCTTGTCGCTGTTAGCAGGAGTGCAAATTGGTGCAGCCTCTGGGGAAAACAGTAAGGAAAATCCTCAGAAAAACTAAAGATAGAGCTATCACACGGTCCAGCAATTGCACTCCCGCGTATACATCCGAAGGAAACAAAAACAAGAATTTGAAAAGATACATGCACCCCAAGGTACATAGCAACTGTATGAACAAGAGTCAGCATACGGAAGCAACACAAGTGTCTGTCGGCAGGAAAATGGATAAAGGTGGTACGATGTATAAACACGATGGAATAATGCTCAGCCGTGCAGAAGAATGATTTCTGCCGTTTGTGACATTGGTGGTTCTCTACAGTATGAGGCTTAGTGAAGTAAGTCAGACAAAGGCAAATGCTCTAGGATATCACTTGTATGTGGAATCTAAAAATGAATAGAAGTGAATAAATGTAACAACAGGAAAACAGACACACCGATAGACAGATCAAATTAGTGGTTACCCGTGTGGAGAGGAGAGGGGGAAGGGGCTACGTAAGGACAGGGAATTAAGAAATACCAACTACTATGTATAAAATACATAGGCTACTAGGACTATTGCACAGCACAGGGAGTATAGTCAGTGCTTCTAATAACTTCAACTGGAATGTAGTCTCTAAAAGTATTGAATCACCATTTTGTATGTTGTCCACCTGAAACTAATATAACATTGTCACTGAAGTGTATTTAACTTAAATGTATGTATATACACAAATTCATATCAAAATAAGAAACCATCTTCAAATTCCACCCACCACACTGGGGATCAATCATGCTTCTCTGTGGGGCGTGACTCCGAGACATTGGGCCAAGAAGAGGACTCAGGTTACGAAAATGGACGTGGCTCCTGCCCCGAGACACACGAGGTCTTGGGACGCTGGTCCAGACTGCGTTCTTTCTCTGAAACTACCTTACGTTACAGAAGGCTCATTTGCTGTCCATGAGGCCTTTTCCACATCAGACAATGACTGAGCCCTGTGTGAACCCAAGGCCTTCCAGGCCGCTGTCCGTGGTCCTGACTCAGACTAGCCGGCTGTTTCAGCTACTGTCCATGGTTCTGCTTCTGCTGCTCTGCACGGGGTAATGATATTTTTAGATTAAACAGACTTTGCCCTTTTAGGGTAGTTTTAGGCTAACAGATATGTTGAGCAGAAAGTCCACAGGGTCCCACAAATTCCAGTGCCCCACACATACGCCCAGTTTCACCTATTATGAATATCTTGCTCCAGTGTGCTACATTTGTCAGAAATGATGACCCAGGTTAATACCTTATGATTAACTGAAGTCCATAGGCAACACCATGGCTCACTATTATCTGCACAATTCTATGAGTTTTGACAAATGCATGATGCCATTTGCATCCAGAGGCCCCGAGGCTGCTGTCCATGGAACTGCCTTGATCAGGTACACTGTTCAGGCTGCTGCCCATCGGTCCACCATTTCAGTAACACAAAGTACAACTTCACTGCCTTGAAGACCCGCTGTACCTCACCTCCTCATTTCCCACCCCTCCCACACAAACTCCTGGCAGCCACTCATCTCATTGTCTCCATAGATGAGCTCCTTCAAATACCGTGTAGTAGGAATCTCACAGAGAGTATAACCTTCTCTGGTTGGCTCCTTTCACTAAGCGATGCGCATTTTCATTTCCCCATGTCCTTTTGTGGCTCAATGGCTCATTTCTTCTTCTTTTTTAATGGTCATTTCTTACTTTGGGGGACTATGGGAGGGTAATTCATTTTTCTGAATGGAGATACTGGGGATTGAACCAAGGACCTCATGCATGCTAAGCACACGCTCTATCATTGATCAATACTCTCCCCCCATTTCTTCTGCTATTAACATCTTTTTAAACAGCTTTATTGAGATGCAATTGATACACAAAATAAATGCATATATTTAAGGTACATCTGAGTTTGCACATATGCAGACACCTGTGAAACCATCATTAATGTCAAGGTAGTAAATATATCCATTCCTCTAAAAGTTTCCTTGTGCTTTGGGTTTATTGGGATGGGGGGAGGAGCACATGTCTGTGAAGAACATTTATCACGAAATCTACTCTCTTAACGAATATCTGGGTGCATAATGCAGTGTTGTAAACTGTAGGCACAACGTTACACACAGAGCCTCGGAATAGAACTCATTTTGCATAACTGAAAATTTATACCTATTGAATCACAGCAGAATCAAAGAATATCGCCACAAAAAATCAATGAAGCACAAAAGAAAGAAGCAAGAAGGAATAGAGGAACAATTTAACTACAAGACAGACAGAGAACTATTAAAAACAACAGTGATAATAGGCCTTTCCCTGCCACAATTCCCTTAAATGTAAATGGATTAAATTATCAGAGCAAAAGATATAGAGTGGCTGAGTGGATGACAAGCAAGGTCCAAATCTGTGCCATCACAAGGGACTCACTTTAGGTTTAAGGACACATGTAAGCTGGTCATGAAGGGATGGAAAAAGGTACTCCATGAAAAAGGCAAACGAAAGGAAGCAAGGATGGGTACACTTGGACAAAATAGACTTGAAGGTAAAAACAGTCATAAGAGACCCAGAAGGACGCTATACAATGATGAAAAAATCAATTCTTCACAAAAGGCTTCGTCCTTTTTATTCTGAAATCCTATTCCACTGTCTGGATGCATCCACTCACCTACTGAGGGACATCCTGTGCACATCCACGTTTGAATTAAGCTATGAATAAAGCATCTGTAGACATTTATAAACCATAAACATCGCTGCACAGATTTGGGGTGGACATGAGTTTTCAGCCCATTTGAACAGGTGAGTGTCTAGGAATGCAGTTGCTGGGTTGTATGGCAAGATTAGGTTTAGATTTTGGAGAAACTGCCGAGCTCTCCTGCAGACGGGCTTTTCCGTTTTGCACCCACCCGCAGCGGAGGAGGCCTCCTGCTGCCCCACACCCTCACCAGCGCTGGGAGGTGCTGGGTTTCGGTGTTGCTTCTGGACGTCCACCGTTCTAACAGCTGTGTGGTGGTCTTACTCGTTTTCACTTACAGTGTCCAACGACGTAGGATGTGGAGGAAACTTGTGCTTCCTTCTCTGCATCTGTGAGTCTTCTTAGGTGAGAGGTCTGTCCAGGGCTTTTAGTCATTTTTAACTGGGTTGTCTGTTTCCTTGTTGCTGAAGCCTTGTTCTGTCCCATCCCTGAGGTGGGGTCTCTCCTTCATTGCCCCCTGCACTCTTTCTGTCCCTGTCCCTCCTGGAACCTCTGTGGGGTCCCATTCCTGATGTGGGGTCTCTCATTCATTTCCCACCTGCACTCTCTCTGTCCCTGCCCCTTCTGGACCCTTTGTAGGGTCCCTGATGTGGGGTCCCCCCTTCATGCCTACCTGCACTCTATCCCTGGCACTCCTGGACCCTCTTTGGGGTCCCATCACTGAGTTGTGGTCCCCCCTTCATTGTCTCCGTGCACTCCATCTATCCTTGCTCCTCCTGGACCCTCTGTGGGGTTTTATGGTGGGGTCTCCCCTTCATTTCCTCCCTGCACTCTGTCTGTCCCTGTCCTACTTGACCCTCTATGGGTTCCATCCCTGAGGTGGGGTCTCCCCTTCATTGCCCCCCTGCGCTTCATCTGTCCCTCTCCCTCCTGGACCCTCTGTGGGGTCCCATCCCTGAGGTGGGGTCACCCCTTCTTTGGCCCCCTGCGCTTCATCTGTCCCTGTCCCTCCTGGGCCCCACTCACCAAAGGCGGAAGCTGTGGAGGTGGCTCCCGTGCAGCCTGGGTCCCCTGGGCACCCCTTCCCCTGCCCTGCTCTGTCCCAGGTACCTGTGCTCCCACAGGCTGGGCTCTTTGTCCACAGCCCCACTTTCCAGGAAGTGGTAGCTGAACTTCCTAGGAATTCAGTTGCGGACCTGGAGTGTGAACCCCCTAACCACCACTCTGCGAACACTAAGAATGGGACTGAAACCGGTGGCACCGCCTGCTTCCTGAAGTTCCCGTTTCTCTGGGTGGGTGCTGTCTCAGATGACCTGGGGGAGTCCAGGCGCAGCAGAGGCGCCTCATTGGGTGTGTGGGGTGGGGCAACTGGTGCCAGGGACCCCAGGGGACAGTGGGAGTCCTGGTGGTCACCTGTTCCCTGCCTCCCACAGGGATGCTGCCAACATGGCCCACTGCAGACCAGGGTACCAGGCCTTAACTTGAGCCCTCCTGTCCTCCTAGCCCTGGTGGGCACCTCTCCCTTCCCTGGTGAGGGTGTGGTGGGCACTCTCATAGGACAGGCAAAGGCTGGGTTCTCGGAGCTGCTGCAGCCAGGGAGTCTGCGCCCGTCCCCGGGCTCTGCAAGGCCTCCAGGCAGGGAGGGGCCGGGGGAGCTCGGTGCTTGTATCGTGTGTGAGTGCTGCTGGGTGTTACTGCACACACATGCAGGTCTGCGACAGACACACGTACTACAGGTATGCGTAGTGCACGATGTATATGTTAATGTGTTAAAATATTCTCTGTGTATGGACAGCTTCTTTGTGGAAAAAGGGAGAGCTCAGGGGTGCCTGATGGGGGCTGTGAACCTGGAGAAACGGGACGAGGGGCGAGAAGGGGGCCCTGTGACGGCTGGGGGCACGTCCGGCTTCCCCCTGTGGGTCCTAAGTCGGACGCAGGGACAAAATGATGGGCGTGGTCATCACTGGTCCCCTCCTGGCTGGCGACAGGAGGGCTGTGCAGACTGCGTGGCTTTCTGAGCTGTTGCCGGTCACGGAGCCAGTGGCAGCTGGTGCCTGCCGAGGCCCTGTGCCCCCAAACCTCCAGCCCTTCGGCGCCTGCCTGCTCCTCCTCAGAAGATAAACTCCTGGCGGGTGTCTGCCTTGGCAGAATTGACAGCCCTGGGAAACGACCAGCCTCACCGCACAGCTCAGGCCGACGTGGCTCAGCCCGTCTCCCCTGATCAGTCATGAGTCCCACGGTCTTGCTGGCGTCAGCCCACGTCTCCATCTTACAGGAGTCATAAATCCACTATCCCCCCAAGTACCAAAGCCTCTCACCTCACTTACAGACAGTCAGAAGGCTGTTCCCTAGTCCCTTTGTGTTCACAGCCCCTTCCTCTTAAAAGACCCTGCACGTTCCCACTCGGTGGACACGCGGGCACCTGTCGTCTGTGTGGCCCACTGTAGCAGCGTAACTGTTAAACTTTCCTTTGTTCTTGAACTCCTCCTGGCCTTTGATAAATTCTTTAACCACCCGTGACGCTGGCCCTCCATGTGTCCTCCGACAATAGAGGTCAGACTTTGTGGAAGTCTGGTGTGTAGGGAGCAGGCGGCTCCCTGTACTGGCTCCTGTGGATGATTTCCAGTGCACCCTGGTCCCCCAGCACAGCTCTCCAGTGCACCCTGGTCCTCCCAGGACAGATCTGCAGTGCCTCCTCCATCACAGTTCTGCAGCGCATCCTTGTCCTCCCAGCACAGTTCTGCAGTGCACCACGGTCCTCCCAGCACAGATGTGCAGTACCCCCTGGTCCCCTCTGCCCACCTCCGACTGGCTTCTGCAGGCCATTGGGTGCATGTGCGGATCCTGGGATGGGCAGTGGGGGCCGTAAATCTGAAGTGACCACCAGGCGATGCATCCAGTCTGAGGCCAGCTCAGTAACACTGGACAGAGGCCTGTGCTCATCAGCATAGAACTTGGGGCCTGCCTTGGATGTGGTGGGGCTTAGGAGAATTTGATTAAGAATAGAAACCTTTTCGTGTGCATCAACAGAAGACTGGATAAAGAAGACGTGGTATACTTATACAATGGAATACTACTCTGCCATAGAAAGGATATAATAATGCCACTTGCAGCAACATGGTTTGACCTAGAGATTGTTATTCTAAGTGAAGTGAGCCAGAAACAGGAAGAAAAATACTGTATGATATCACTCATATGTGCAATCTAAAAAAAAGACACTGTGAACTCATCTACAAAATAGAAATATACTTGCAGGCTTAGTAAACAATCTTATGGTTACCAGGGAAAGGGGGTGAGAAGGGATAAATTTGGGAGTTTGAGATTTACAAATGCTAGCCACTGTATGTAAAAATAGATTTTACATATAGTGGCTTCTGTATAGCATAGAAATCTATGTTCAGTATCTGGTCATAACCTCTAAAGGAAAAGCGGCTACAGCCACCAACTGACGGAAACAAGATCAGAAAGGAGAGCTGTCACCCTAGAGCCCAGTCCTCCTAAATTCCCTGTCTGCCGCTGATGCTGCCCCCTGACCGCACTGCGCCCTCCTCCCAGGAGCAGACTGCCATGAAGACGTGGGTCCTGCGAGGCAGAGGCGGAGGCCGCTCCCAGGATAGGCCTGGGGGAAGGCGAGAGCAAGTCCACCTGCTCCCCCTGGGGCAGCCCCCTCCCCGCAGCCGCCCCCTGAACACACCGCGCCTGCCTCCCCGCGCCCGCTGACCTGGAAACAAGTGTCCTGCGAACGTGGGGCAGCGGCAAGAAGAGGGGAGCTGCCCCTGGTGAGCTGGCCGATTTCTCCCCGTCATCCCCGCGGCAGGGCCTGGGGGCGGCCTCTGCTGCCCCAGGCACGTCCCCAGGTCAGCCTGCTCCCGGGAGGCGGGCGCCATGCGGTCAGAAGCGGCGGCAGCGGCGGGTTTAGGGATCTGCCTATGCGAGCCTGTGGATTTGCTTCTAACTCCCCCCGCAGCCTGCCCTAGGCTCGTCCTGTGCTACCCCAGGTTCTCGGGACTCAGGTGACAGGTCATCCTGCTCCTGGAAGGCGGGCGCTGTGCCGTCAGGGGGCTGCGGAGGCGATGGCGGAATTGGGGCTGCCCTGTGTTAGCGCGGGGATTTGCTCCCCTTTCCCGCTGTCGCTGTCGCCGCCCCCGCACACTGGTCGCACCGCGCGCCAGCCTCCCAGGAGCAGACTGACCTGTCACCTGCGTCCCGCGAACCTGGGGCAGCAGAGGCCGCACCCAGGACAGGACGCAGGGGAGATGGGAGCAAACCCACAGGATCACAGACAGAGGCAGACCCCTCTCCCCGCCGCCGCCTCCGATGCCGCGGCCCCGCACCCTGACGGCACCGCGTCTGCCTCCCAGGGGCAGGCTGACCGCCAGACGTGCGCCCCGCGAATATGCGGAAGCAGAGGCCGCCCTAGTCCAGGCCGCGGGTGAAGAGGGAACAAATCCAGGGGCTTGCACGGGGCAGCCCCCACCCCACCGCGGCGCCCCCTGCGGCCCCGTGACCGCAACGCATCCGCCTCCCAAGAGCTGGCCATGGCCTGAAGGCTGGTCGGAGCTGCTCCCTGGCCGTCCAGCGCCCTCCCACCTCCCGGAGTTGCACCCGCTTTCTCAAACCCGGGTATACCCGGCAGGGAAGACACGGGGTTCAGGGACGACCAATGTGGGGGAGGGGCACCGCGAACCAGGGCGGCGCCCGGCACCCGCCTCAGGGCCCTAAGGAGCTGCGCGGCCCGGGCCTCACCCGCCGGCTCCCCGACCTGCGCCCCCTTACCTGCCCGGCGACGGCAGCAGAGGCGACGGCAAGCGGCGGCGCAGACCCCAGGCCGCGTTCCTCCTCGGGGACCTGGTCCAGGAGCACCTGGCTCCCGCCCAGCTTCCACACGCTCTGGGCGGGTTCCGGCGTCCGCGCCCCTCCTCCTCCCGCCCGCAGCGCGGACGCTCGGGCTGGGGCTCCTGCTGTGCGGGGCCCGGCGACTGGGGCTGGCGGGGCGGCGGGGCGGCGGGGCGGCCCCACCCGGGCCCACCCCACGACCGCCCTGCAAGGTCTCCATCCCGCCACTGACTGGTCCTGGCACCCAACCAGCACCACCGCCGGCCCGGGCCAGGCAACACCCCCAGCCCCGCTCCCCCTGCTCGCCTCCCCTCCCCACCCGGTTGCTGTCCCTCTACCCCCAGCCAGGCCGGGTCTCTGACAGGACCTCCAAAATGGGGCTCCTCCTCACACCGAGGTCCCCGCCCTCACACCGCTCACCCCTCTTGCCTGACCGCAGGACCCCCACCGCAACATCCCGAAATGGTCCCCCTCACCCCTCAGCCGGGTCAGTTCCACTCGGAGCAGCCCCTCACTGTGTGACCCCCCCTCACTCCAAGTGCACCACTACCCCCAGCTGACCCATCACCTCGTGGTTGGGGCGGGGAAGTCTGGGCTCCGGTCTCCATGGCGACTGCCACGAGCAGGGGATCTGGCCTAGTCTAGTGTCTGGCCACACAGCTAGTGTCCAAGGCTACAGGCTGCGGCGGGTCGGGCTGGAGGCGGTTCCAATTCCTGCACTCTGCTCTGTGCCTCGTCTGAGCCAGCGGGTCAGGGTCGTTCAGGGCTGCCCGCCACTGGCCTGTGGGCCATCCGTTGTTGATATCCCTGATGGTGATCGGGCCCCCTAGGGTGGAGGCGCTGGGCTTGCGGACCCGTGGGGGGTGTGCAGCTGAGCTTGCGGTATGGACAAGCAGGCAGGTGGGCTGTGTGCATGGCCTGGGCTCAGCCCAGGTGGGTACAGGGACCCTGGCCATTAGCGCCAGGGCAGAGGAAGAGGGACTGGAGCTTTGAAAGTGTCCACATTAGGAAGCCAAGTCTGGAGAGCAAAGCAGGCAGCTGTGCTGGCCAGGCCACCCTGGAGCCTGCCACGACACTGGTCCTTTGCGTATGGGGAGACTGACCATTGACCAGCCAATGAGACGTTTTGTACCCCCCAACCTTGGTATAGTTTACAGGCAATTGAAGGGACTTTGACAGGTAATTTTAATCACCAGTAATTATCACTTTCTCTGCGGGAGAGCAGGTCTACAGTCATGGTGAACCTGGCAGGGCTCCTGCCTGAACCCCAGCCTGGGCAGAGGACGACCTGCCCAGAAACATCCTCTTACCTCTCACCAAAAGGCACTGTAGTAGAGAAGAACAAATCTGACTCCATTAGATCTGTTTCTTTTCCTTTAACCCTGTGCCCTGGTTTCTAGGCTCAGTCTTGCCAGCTCTGCACTTTGTGTAAAACAATGTTGCCTTTAGCCTGAAATGTACCAGAAAACCTATTCTCAGGGCTCTGCCCTTTAAGGATATTGACACTTCTGCACTCCTATAAAGATAACAAGTTGCAGAATAGAAAATAACCTTTGCTTTCTTGGAGGTTTTACAGGGGCACCGGGACCTGACCCACCTGGGCCTCATTTTGAGAAACTCTGCCTGAGTTGTTTCTTTCTGTCTTGTCCTGAGCTACACACTAGAATGTTCGTGATAACACATTTTGCAAAGGGGTAGACAGCGAGTTACTATCTCATCTACAATTTTAAATAAATTTTGAATGAATGACATTTTCAAGTTAGATATCTTCTCAAAAAAAAAAAAAGAAACCCATCAATTTTCTGTCCATAATGTTACAAATGATGGGTATTTTTCTGTGATGAGGTTTTAACCATTATTCAGAGTGGCCTTTTGTTTTTCAATCTTTTTTTTTAAACTAATAACATTTACTATGTATTTTAATTTACGTCGGTATTTTAAACAGAATTGCATTACAAATATGTTTTTAATTGTATTGTTTTTTGTAGTCTTTATGTGCCATTGCCAATTCTTTTTATATTACATAGAAGTTTTCTCAAGTTACTCACCGGGGACTAAGACAGATGACAGTCAGAATGGTTGGAATTGTGTTGTAAAAAAAACTTTCTCTCGCATAAGCGTGTATGTGGTCACGGCATTTTGCGTGTATGCAGCCTGAAGTGGGTATGGGGTATTATGCGTGTTTAGTACCTGTGTATTTACTTTTTAATTTTTTTATTTTGATTTTTGCCACGTAGAATACTGTCTTGGTATAATGTAATCTGTATTTGTGTACCTTTTTTAACTTTAAAATCTTTGAATGAAATGTTTAATACTCATCGGAAAAAAATCCAAAACCTTTTCACCAAACCCTCAGGGAAAACTGCCACTTCAGGAAGGTGCCCTACGTTACAGCACAGCCCCTGCACACCTGCTCCCGGCCCCCCGCACAGCAGCTGGAGAAGTGTAAATGTGGAGAGCAAACAGTGCACTTCGGGGTCCGGCCAGCCAGGGCCTGACTCCCAGGGATGCTATTTATTCTGTCTCTAAAGTGGGGGTAAGCATGCCCAGTTTGTGATCGCTGCAGGGATTACATGGGACAGGGGATGCGGGGAAAGTGTCTGGCACACATCCAGCGCGTAGCGAGTGCTCAGTAAGTATCACCATCACCCGTCACTGTCGTATTATTGGTCGGCATTGTTCATTACTCTTCCTCCTTATAAACAATGGAATAAATCACGAGAACGCTAGTTTCTCTATGAAGTCGGGTTTCCTAAAATCTCTTTGAGAGGCTGTGCAATTAAATCCAGTGAATGAAAAGCTTCAGCTTCAGAGATACGTCCTCTGCTCTGACACTTTTCCATGTTGGTGTTGGAAAATTTTGTTCCACTCTTAACTCCGTATTTTTTTCTATCATCAGCATACTTCTACCCTCCTCTTTTGCCCACATTTCCTTCTCCCTCCCCTCCCTCTGCATATTCACGTTTGTCGCAGGGATCTCTAGGAGGCTCACTCAGGGGCTGTGCGTTGGGGTGAACTCAGCGGTGAGAACTGGGGCCCGCGGCAGCCCCAGCGAGGACAGGCCGCACTCAGCAGGAGCAGAGCTCAGGAGCCCCACACCGAGTCCAAGAACACGACTCTGCCCTTCAGCGGGGGCAGCGGATCCCCGCAAGGTCAGCTTTGGATTTGGAGCTCACCGCCTTGGCGGGTTCTCGGGAACCAGCACAAAGATTCAGCTCCTACACTCCCCGAGGAAGGGGTTTCGGGAAGCTTCCGTGGGTGCGGTCATCACAGTGAGTCTCTGCTGCTTGACCTGCTCAAACAACCCTGCTTACAGATTTTCCTCCTAATCACTGTTTGGGGGAACAAAAAGGCACTACTTTAATGTAACTGATTCTCAGATTCCTAGACTTAACTTGATTGCTGGCTATGATCACAAAGGATTAATTCTTTTCTTTTGAAAAGGATGTTTTTCACATATACCGAGTAGAAAATGTAAACACTCATGTTCCTTCATTGACCTAAATTGTTTGTGAGAAATAAAGAATGCAAGAAAAAAGTCAGCGTAGGAAATTTTTTTTTATTTAAAAGTAAAACGGTGTTTCCAGAAGACATCTCATATTGACCCTCATAATTTTAGTGGGGGAGAGTCCTTCAACCCCGTACCACTCAACTCCAATTTTTAGAAACCCCAGTAGGTGGGGCCAGGAACTTATAAACTAGGTCCTACTCGCCTGCAGTGCTGTGGTGGTGGGTCCCTCGGCTCAAATAATGTGTTCCTGCTCTTCTTCTGAGACATGGAAATAACATAGCTTCAGCTTACTCCATAGGTTAGCAAGGGAGGTCAAATCACACAATGTGGAGACTTCTCAAAGGAGTAGGTGAGGATGTTTGGGGGGATTATGGGGGGCTTTGCCTCCTGCATTGATCTGGTTTTAGTTATGCTATTTATTTGGAAGTTTAAAGCATCATTAAGGGAGCTCATAAATTGTACCATTTGTCACAGTGGGACATGGTTTGAGAAACTCAGTCGGAGTATGCGCTTTGTATAAATGTTCTTATCGGGTTCAAGGAGATGACGTGGGCTTGGGGAGATGTGGGCTGGGAAGATGTGGGCTAGGGAGATGTGGGTTGCAGACATGATGTGGGCTTAGGGAGATGACGTGGGTTTTGGGAGATGACGGGGGACTGGGGACATAAAGCGGGCTTGGGAGATCATGCGGTCTTGGGAGATGATTTGTGCTTGGGGAGAGGATGTGGACTTCAGATGAAGCGGGCTTGGGGTGGTGAGGTCGGCTTGGGGACATGTGGGCCTGAAAACATGATGTGGGCTTGGGGAGATGATGTGGGCTTGGAGAGACCATGCGGGCTTGGGGAGATGTTTGCTCGGGGAGATAATGCAGGCTTGGGGAGATGATGCGGCTCCGGGAGATGACACGGGCATGCGTAAATGATGCAGGCTCGCGGATATTATGCCGACTTGGGGACATGACACGGACTCCGCTAGATGATGCGGGCTTGGGAAATGATGCGGGCTTGGGGAGATCATGTTGGCTTGGGGAGATGATGTGGGCTTAGAGATATGTCGGCTTGGAGACATGATGTAGGCTTGATGACATGATGTGGCCTTGGGGATAAGATTGGGCTTCGGGAGATGATGTGGGCTTGGGGAGATGATTGGGCTTGGGGAGATGATGTGCGCTTGGGAAATGATGCAGGCTTGGGGAAATCATGTGCCTTTGGGAGATGTGGGCTTGGGGACATGATGCGGGCTTGGGGAGATGAAGCGGGCTTAGGGTGGTGAGGTCGGCTTGGGGACATGATGCAGGCTTGGGGAAATGATGCGGGGTTAGGGAGATGTGGGCTTGGGGAGATTTGGACTTGGGGAGATGATGCGGGTTAGAGAATATGATGTAGGCTCAGGGACATGACACGGGCTCGGGGAGATGACGCAGTCTCGCAGACATTTTTCTGGCTTGTGGACATGAAGTAGGCTCACTGACATGACACAGGCTCTGGATATGACGCCACCTCGGGGACACAACACAGGTTCAGAGAGATTACGTGGACTTGGAGAGCTGATGTGGGCTTGGGAAGACATAGGTTTAGAAAGATGTGGGCTTGGAGAGATGATTTGGGCTTGGGGAGATGATGATGGCTTGGGGAGATGTTGTCTCGAGGAGATTACATGGGCTCGGGGAGATGACGAGGGCTGAGGGAGATGACCTGGGCTCGTGGAGATGACATGGGCTCGTGGAAATGATGAGGGCGCCCTGATAATGTCATCGGCTCGGGGACATGTTGTGGGCTCGAGGACATGACATCAGCTTAGGGAGATGACATGGGCCCATGGAGATGA
Source organism: Camelus ferus (assembly GCF_009834535.1). Lineage (NCBI taxonomy): Eukaryota > Metazoa > Chordata > Mammalia > Artiodactyla > Camelidae > Camelus > Camelus ferus. Next base: position 40,709,157 of record NC_045715.1, read on the forward strand.
TGGGGGCTCAGGGAGTTGAAGTGGGCTTACAGACATTTCTCGGGCTTGAAGACATGACTTCAGTTCGCTGACATGACACAGGCTCTGGGACATGATGCCAGCTCGGGGACACGACACGGCTTCAGGGAGATGACGTGGGCTTGGGGAGATGATGCGGGCTTGGGGAGATGATTGGGCTGCGGGAGATGACTCAGGCTTGAGTAGATGAAGCGGTCTTGCGGATATGCAACAGGCTCACGGAGATGATGCGGGCTTTAGGAGAAGACATGGGCTTGGGAGATCATGCGGGGTTGGGGAGATGATTTCTCCTTGTGGACATGATGCGGGCTTAGGGTGGTGAGGTCAGCTTGGGGACATATGGGCCTGGAAACAAGAGGCAGCCTTGGGGAGATGATGTGGGCTTGGGGAGATGATGCGGGCTTGGGGAGCTGATGTGGGCTTGGGGAGATGATTCGGCTTGGGGAGATGATGTGGGCTCAGGGAGACTATGTGGGCTTGTGGAGATGATGTGGGCTTGGGGAGATCATGATCGCTTTGGGAGATGATGTGCGTTTAGGAAGATCATGTTGGCTTGGGAGATCATGTGGGCCTGTTTAAATGTTGCGGGCTCGTGGATATTATGCTGGCTTGGGGACATGACGCAGCCTTGGCTAGATGATGCGGGCTTGGGAAATGATTAGGGCTTGGAGAAATGATTGGGCTTGGGGTGATGATGTGGGCTTGGGGAGATGGTGTGTGCTTAGAGATATGTCAGCTTGGAGACATTATGTGGGCTTGGGGAGAAGATTGCTCTTCGGGAGATGATGTGGGCTTGGGGAGATGATTGGGCTTGGGGTGCTGATGTGGGCTTGGGGAGATGATTGGGCTTGGGGTGCTGATGTGGGCTTGGGGAGATGATTGGGCTTGGGGCGATGATGTGGGCTTGGGGGGATCATGTTGGCTTGGGGAGATGAAGTGGTCCTGTGTAAAACATGCGGGCTCGTGGATTTAATGCCGGCTTGGGGACATGATGCAGGTTTGGTTAGATGATGCGGGCTTGGGAAATAATGTGGGCTTTGGAGATGATTGCGCTTGGGTAGAGGATGTGCTGTTGGGGAGATCATGTTGGCTTGGGGTGATGATGTGGTCTTAGAGATATGTCGACTTGGAGACATGATGTGGGCTTGATGACATTTTGTGGGCTTGGGGAGAAGATTGGGCTTCGGGAGATGATGTGGGCTTGGGGAGTTGATTGGGCGTGTGGAGTTGATGTGAGCTTGGGGAGATGATTGGGCTTCGGCAGATGATGTGGTCTTGGGAAATGATGCAGGCTTGGGGAAATTATATGCCTTTTGCGAGATGTGGGCTTTTGGACATGATGCAGGCTTAGGGAGATGAAGCGGGCTTAGGATGTGAGGTCGGCTTCGGGACATGTGGGCCTGAAAAAATGAGGCTTGGGGAGATAATGTAGGCTTGGGGAGATGTGGGCTTGGGGACATGATGCAGGCTTGGGGAGATAATGCGGGCTTGGGGAGATGATTGAGCTGTGGGAGATGACTCGGTCTTGTGGTGATGAAGCGGTCTTGCGGATATGCTGCAGGCTCAGGGAGATGATGCGGGCTTAGGAGATGACGTGGGCTTGGGAGATCATGCGGGGTTGCGGAGATGATTTGTCCTTGGGGACATGATGCGGTCTTAGGGTGGTGAGATCAACTTGGGGACAAGTGGGCCTGGATATATGATGCAGGATAGGGGAGGTGATTGTGCTTGGGAAGATGATGTGGGCTTGGGAAATGATGTGGGTCGGGGAGATAATTGGGCTTGGGGAGTTTATGTGGGCTTGGGGAGATCATGGTGGTTTGGGGAGATGATGTGGTCTTAGAGATATGTCAGCTTGGAGACATGATGTTTGCTTGAGCACATGATGTGCGCTTGTGGAGATGATTGTGCTTCGGGAGATGATGTGGGCTTGGGGAGATGATTGGGCGTGGGGAGATGATGTGAGCTTGGGGAGATGATTGGGCTTGGGCAGATGATGTCGGCTTGCGAAATGATGCAGGCTTGGGGAAAATATGTGCCTTTTGGGAGATGTGGTCTTGGGGACATGATGCGGGTTTGGGAAATGATGCAGGCTTGGGGAAAGTATGTGCCTTTTGGGAGATGTGGGCTTGTGGACATGATGCGGGCTTGGGGAGATGGTGCGGGCTTAGGGTGGTGAGGTCTGCTTGGGGACATGTGGGCCTGGAAACATGATGCAGGCTTGGGGAGATCATGTGGGCTTCAGGAGATGTGGGCTTGGGGATTTGATGCAGGCTTGGAGAGATGATAGGGGCTCATGGAGATGATGGGGGCTCGGGGAGTGAAAGTGGGCTTACAGACATTTCTCGGGCTTGCAGACATGAATTGAGTGTGCTGACTTGACACAGGCTCTGGGACATGATGCCGGCTCGGGGACACGACACGGGTTCAGGGAGATGACATGCGCTTGGAGAGATGATGCGGGCTTGGTCAGATGATTGGGCTGTGGAGACCACTCAGGCTTGGGGTGATGACGCCTTCTTGCGGATATGCTGAAGGCTGACGGAGATGATGCGGACTTAGGAGATGACGTGGGCTTGGGAGATCATGCGGGGTTGCGGAGGTGATTTGTCCTTGGGGACATGATGCGGGCGTAGGGTGGTGAGATCAGCTTGGGGACATGTGGGTCTGGAAATATGGTGCGGGCTTGGGGAGATGATGTGGGCTTCGGGGAGATCATGTTGCCTTGGGGAGCTGATGTGGGCTTGGGGGGATCATGTTGGCTTGGGGAGATGAAGTGGTCCTGTGTAAAACATGCGGGCTCGTGGATATAATGCCGGCTTGGGGACATGACGCAGGCTCGGCTAGATGATGCGTGGTTGGGAAATGATGTGGGCTGGGGAGATGTTTGGGCTTGGGGAAATGATGTGGGCTAGGGGAGATGAAGCGGGCTTTGTGTCGTGAGGTCGGCTTGGGGACATGTGGGCCTGGAAACATGATGCAGGCTTGGTGAGATAATGTGTCCTTGGGGAGATGTGGGCTTGGGGACATGATGCCGGCTTGGGGAGATGTTGCGGGCTTGGGGAGATATGGTCTTGGGGAGATGTGAGCTTGGGGAGATGATGCGGGCTAGAGAATTTGATTGTGGCTCTGGGATATGACACGGGCTCGGGGAGATGACGCAGGCTCGCAGACATTTATCGGGCTTGTGGATATGACGTGGGCTGACTGACACGACACGTGCTCTGGATATGACGCCAGCTCCGGGACACAACACAGGTTCAGGGAGTTACGTGGACTTGGAGAGCTGATGTGGGATTTGGAAGATGTAGGTTTAGAAAGATGTGGGCTTGTAGAGATGATTCGGGCTTGGGGAGGTGTTGGCTCGAGGAGATGACGTGGGCTCTGGGAGATGACGCGGGCTGAGGGAGATGACCTGGGCTTGTGGAGATGACATGGGCTCGTGGAGATGATGGGGGCTCGGGGAGTTGAAGTGGGCTTACAGATATTTCTCGGGCTTGCAGACATGACTTGAGTTCTCTGGGACATGATGCCGGCTTGGGGACACGACAAGGGTTCAGGGAGATGACGTGGGTTTGGGGAGATGATGCGGGCTTGGGGAGATGATTGGGCTGTGGGAGATGACTCAGGCTTGGGGTGATGAAGTGGTCTTGCGGATATGCTTCAGGCTCAGGGAGATATTGCGGGCTTTAGAGATGACGTGGGCTTGGGAGATCACGCAGGGTTGGGGAGATGATTTGTCCTTTGGGATATGATGCAAGCTTAGAGTGGTGAGGTCAGCTTGGGGACATGTGGGCCTGGAAACATGATGCGGGCTTGGGGAGATGATGTGGGCTTGGGGAGACTATGTGGGCTCGTTGAGAAGATGTGGGCTTGGTGAGGTCATGTTGACTTGGGGAGATGATGTGGGCTTGGGGAGACCACCTTAGCTTGGGGAGATGATGTGGTCTTAGAGTTATGTCGGCTTAGAGACATGATACGGGCTTGGTGACATGATGTGTGCTTGGGGAGAAGTTTGGGCTTCATGAGATGATGTGGGGTAGGGGAGATGATTGGGCTTGGGGAGATGATGAGGGCTTGGGGAAATTATATGCCTTTTGGGAGATGTGGGCTTGTGGACATGATGCAGGCTTAGGGAGATGAAGCGGGCTTAGGGTGTGAGGTCGGCTTCAGGACATGTGGGCCTGAAAAAATGAGGCTTGGGGAGATAATGTAGGCTTGGGGAGATGTGGGCTTGGGGATTTGATGCAGGCTTGGAGAGATGACATGGGCTCATGGAGATGATGGGGGCTCGGGGAGTGAAAGTGGGCTTACAGACAATTCTCGGGCCTGCAGACATGAATTGAGTGTGCTGACATGACACAGGCTCTGGGACATGATGCCGGCTCAGGGACACGACACGGGATCAGGGAGATGACGTGGGCTTGGAGAGATGATGCGGGCTTGGGGAGATGATTGGGCTGTGGGAGATCACTCAGGCTTGGGGTGATGACGCCTTCTTGCGGTAATGCTGGAGGCTCAGGGAGATGATGCGGGCTTAGGAGATGATGTGGGCTTGGGAGATCATGCGGTGTTGGGGAGATGATTTGTCCTTGGGGACATGATGCGGTCTTAGGGTGGTGAGATCAGCTTGGGGACAAGTGGGCCTGGATATATGATGCAGGATTGGGGAGGTGATTGCGCTTGGGAAGATGATGCGGGCTTGGGAAATGATGTGGGCTGGGGAGATCATGGTGGTTTGGGGAGATGATGTGGTCTTAGAGATATGTCAGCTTGGAGACATGATGTTTGCTTGAGCACATGATGTGCGCTTGTGGAGATGATTGTGCTTCGGGAGATGATGTGGGCTTGGGGAGATGATTGGGTGTGGGGAGATGATGTGAGCTTGGGGAGATGATTGGGCTTGGGCAGATGATGTCGGCTTGCGAAATGATGCAGGCTCGGGGAAATTATGTGCCTTTTGGGAGATGTGGGCTTGGGGACACGATGCGGGCTTGGGGAGATGAAGCGGGTTTAGGGATGTGAGGTCGGCTTGGGGACATGTGGGCTTGGAAACATGATGCATACTTGGGGAGATCATGTGGGCTTGATGACATGATGTGGGCTTGGTGAGAAGATTAGGCTTCGGGAGATGATGTGGGCTTGGGAAGATGATTGGGCTTGGGGAGATGCTGTGGGATTGGGAGATGTTGAAGGCTTGGAGAAATTATGTGCCTTTCGGGAGATGTGGGCCTGGGGACATGATGCGGGCTTGGGGAGATGAAGCAGGTGTATGGTGGTGAGGTCGGCTTGGGGAAATTTGGGCCTGGAATTACGATGCAGGCTTGAGGAGATAATGTGCGCTTGTGGAGATGTGGGCTTGGGAAATGATGCAGGCTCAGGGAAATTATGTGCCTTTTGGGAGATGTGGGCTTGGGGACATGAAGCGGCCTTGGCTAGATGATGCGGGCTTGGGAAATGATTAGGGCTTGGGGAAATGATTGGGCTTGGGGCGATGATGTGGGCTTGGGGAGATGGTGTGTGCTTAGAGATATGTCAGCTTGGAGACATTATGTGGGCTTGGGGAGAAGATTGCTCTTCGGGAGATGATGTGGGCTTGGGGAGATGATTGGGCTTGGGGTGCTGATGTGGGCTTGGGGAGATGATTGGGCTTGGGGTGCTGATGTGGGCTTGGGGAGATGATTGGGCTTGGGGCGATGATGTGGGCTTGGGGGGATCATGTTGGCTTGGGGAGATGAAGTGGTCCTGTGTAAAACATGCGGGCTCGTGGATTTAATGCCGGCTTGGGGACATGATGCAGGTTTGGTTAGATGATGCGGGCTTGGGAAATAATGTGGGCTTTGGAGATGATTGCGCTTGGGTAGAGGATGTGCTGTTGGGGAGATCATGTTGGCTTGGGGTGATGATGTGGTCTTAGAGATATGTCGACTTGGAGACATGATGTGGGCTTGATGACATTTTGTGGGCTTGGGGAGAAGATTGGGCTTCGGGAGATGATGTGGGCTTGGGGGAGTTGATTGGGCGTGTGGAGTTGATGTGAGCTTGGGGAGATGATTGGGCTTCGGCAGATGATGTGGTCTTGGGAAATGATGCAGGCTTGGGGAAATTATATGCCTTTTGCGAGATGTGGGCTTTTGGACATGATGCAGGCTTAGGGAGATGAAGCGGGCTTAGGATGTGAGGTCGGCTTCGGGACATGTGGGCCTGAAAAAATGAGGCTTGGGGAGATAATGTAGGCTTGGGGAGATGTGGGCTTGGGGACATGATGCAGGCTTGGGGAGATAATGCGGGCTTGGGGAGATGATTGAGCTGTGGGAGATGACTCGGTCTTGTGGTGATGAAGCGGTCTTGCGGATATGCTGCAGGCTCAGGGAGATGATGCGGGCTTAGGAGATGACGTGGGCTTGGGAGATCATGCGGGGTTGCGGAGATGATTTGTCCTTGGGGACATGATGCGGTCTTAGGGTGGTGAGATCAACTTGGGGACAAGTGGGCCTGGATATATGATGCAGGATAGGGGAGGTGATTGTGCTTGGGAAGATGATGTGGGCTTGGGAAATGATGTGGGTCGGGGAGATAATTGGGCTTGGGGAGTTTATGTGGGCTTGGGGAGATCATGGTGGTTTGGGGAGATGATGTGGTCTTAGAGATATGTCAGCTTGGAGACATGATGTTTGCTTGAGCACATGATGTGCGCTTGTGGAGATGATTGTGCTTCGGGAGATGATGTGGGCTTGGGGAGATGATTGGGCGTGGGGAGATGATGTGAGCTTGGGGAGATGATTGGGCTTGGGCAGATGATGTCGGCTTGCGAAATGATGCAGGCTTGGGGAAAATATGTGCCTTTTGGGAGATGTGGTCTTGGGGACATGATGCGGGTTTGGGAAATGATGCAGGCTTGGGGAAAGTATGTGCCTTTTGGGAGATGTGGGCTTGTGGACATGATGCGGGCTTGGGGAGATGGTGCGGGCTTAGGGTGGTGAGGTCTGCTTGGGGACATGTGGGCCTGGAAACATGATGCAGGCTTGGGGAGATCATGTGGGCTTCAGGAGATGTGGGCTTGGGGATTTGATGCAGGCTTGGAGAGATGATAGGGGCTCATGGAGATGATGGGGGCTCGGGGAGTGAAAGTGGGCTTACAGACATTTCTCGGGCTTGCAGACATGAATTGAGTGTGCTGACTTGACACAGGCTCTGGGACATGATGCCGGCTCGGGGACACGACACGGGTTCAGGGAGATGACATGCGCTTGGAGAGATGATGCGGGCTTGGTCAGATGATTGGGCTGTGGAGACCACTCAGGCTTGGGGTGATGACGCCTTCTTGCGGATATGCTGAAGGCTGACGGAGATGATGCGGACTTAGGAGATGACGTGGGCTTGGGAGATCATGCGGGGTTGCGGAGGTGATTTGTCCTTGGGGACATGATGCGGGCGTAGGGTGGTGAGATCAGCTTGGGGACATGTGGGTCTGGAAATATGGTGCGGGCTTGGGGAGATGATGTGGGCTTCGGGGAGATCATGTTGCCTTGGGGAGCTGATGTGGGCTTGGGGGGATCATGTTGGCTTGGGGAGATGAAGTGGTCCTGTGTAAAACATGCGGGCTCGTGGATATAATGCCGGCTTGGGGACATGACGCAGGCTCGGCTAGATGATGCGTGGTTGGGAAATGATGTGGGCTGGGGAGATGTTTGGGCTTGGGGAAATGATGTGGGCTAGGGGAGATGAAGCGGGCTTTGTGTCGTGAGGTCGGCTTGGGGACATGTGGGCCTGGAAACATGATGCAGGCTTGGTGAGATAATGTGTCCTTGGGGAGATGTGGGCTTGGGGACATGATGCCGGCTTGGGGAGATGTTGCGGGCTTGGGGAGATATGGTCTTGGGGAGATGTGAGCTTGGGGAGATGATGCGGGCTAGAGAATTTGATTGTGGCTCTGGGATATGACACGGGCTCGGGGAGATGACGCAGGCTCGCAGACATTTATCGGGCTTGTGGATATGACGTGGGCTGACTGACACGACACGTGCTCTGGATATGACGCCAGCTCCGGGACACAACACAGGTTCAGGGAGTTACGTGGACTTGGAGAGCTGATGTGGGATTTGGAAGATGTAGGTTTAGAAAGATGTGGGCTTGTAGAGATGATTCGGGCTTGGGGAGGTGTTGGCTCGAGGAGATGACGTGGGCTCTGGGAGATGACGCGGGCTGAGGGAGATGACCTGGGCTTGTGGAGATGACATGGGCTCGTGGAGATGATGGGGGCTCGGGGAGTTGAAGTGGGCTTACAGATATTTCTCGGGCTTGCAGACATGACTTGAGTTCTCTGGGACATGATGCCGGCTTGGGGACACGACAAGGGTTCAGGGAGATGACGTGGGTTTGGGGAGATGATGCGGGCTTGGGGAGATGATTGGGCTGTGGGAGATGACTCAGGCTTGGGGTGATGAAGTGGTCTTGCGGATATGCTTCAGGCTCAGGGAGATATTGCGGGCTTTAGAGATGACGTGGGCTTGGGAGATCACGCAGGGTTGGGGAGATGATTTGTCCTTTGGGATATGATGCAAGCTTAGAGTGGTGAGGTCAGCTTGGGGACATGTGGGCCTGGAAACATGATGCGGGCTTGGGGAGATGATGTGGGCTTGGGGAGACTATGTGGGCTCGTTGAGAAGATGTGGGCTTGGTGAGGTCATGTTGACTTGGGGAGATGATGTGGGCTTGGGGAGACCACCTTAGCTTGGGGAGATGATGTGGTCTTAGAGTTATGTCGGCTTAGAGACATGATACGGGCTTGGTGACATGATGTGTGCTTGGGGAGAAGTTTGGGCTTCATGAGATGATGTGGGGTAGGGGAGATGATTGGGCTTGGGGAGATGATGAGGGCTTGGGGAAATTATATGCCTTTTGGGAGATGTGGGCTTGTGGACATGATGCAGGCTTAGGGAGATGAAGCGGGCTTAGGGTGTGAGGTCGGCTTCAGGACATGTGGGCCTGAAAAAATGAGGCTTGGGGAGATAATGTAGGCTTGGGGAGATGTGGGCTTGGGGATTTGATGCAGGCTTGGAGAGATGACATGGGCTCATGGAGATGATGGGGGCTCGGGGAGTGAAAGTGGGCTTACAGACAATTCTCGGGCCTGCAGACATGAATTGAGTGTGCTGACATGACACAGGCTCTGGGACATGATGCCGGCTCAGGGACTCGACACGGGATCAGGGAGATGACGTGGGCTTGGAGAGATGATGCGGGCTTGGGGAGATGATTGGGCTGTGGGAGATCACTCAGGCTTGGGGTGATGACGCCTTCTTGCGGTAATGCTGGAGGCTCAGGGAGATGATGCGGGCTTAGGAGATGATGTGGGCTTGGGAGATCATGCGGTGTTGGGGAGATGATTTGTCCTTGGGGACATGATGCGGTCTTAGGGTGGTGAGATCAGCTTGGGGACAAGTGGGCCTGGATATATGATGCAGGATTGGGGAGGTGATTGCGCTTGGGAAGATGATGCGGGCTTGGGAAATGATGTGGGCTGGGGAGATCATGGTGGTTTGGGGAGATGATGTGGTCTTAGAGATATGTCAGCTTGGAGACATGATGTTTGCTTGAGCACATGATGTGCGCTTGTGGAGATGATTGTGCTTCGGGAGATGATGTGGGCTTGGGGAGATGATTGGGTGTGGGGAGATGATGTGAGCTTGGGGAGATGATTGGGCTTGGGCAGATGATGTCGGCTTGCGAAATGATGCAGGCTCGGGGAAATTATGTGCCTTTTGGGAGATGTGGGCTTGGGGACACGATGCGGGCTTGGGGAGATGAAGCGGGCTTAGGGTTGTGAGGTCGGCTTGGGGACATGTGGACCTGGAAACATGATGCAGGCTTGGGAGACTATGTGGGCTTGGGGAGATGATGTGGGCTTGGGGAGATCATTTTGGCTTGGAGAGCTGATGTGGGCTTGTGGAGATCATGTTGGCTTTTGGAGATGAAGTTGTCCTGTGTAAATGATGCGGACTCGTGGATATTACAACGGTTTGTTGACATGACGCAGGCTCGGCTACATGAGGCGGGCTTGGGAAATGATGCTGGCTTGGGGAAATTATATGCGTTTTGGGAGATGTGGGCTTGTGGACATGATGCAGGCTTAGGGAGTTGAAGCGGGCTTAGGGTGTGAGGTCGGCTTCGGGACATGTGGGCCTGAAAAAATGAGGCTTGGGGAGATAATGTAGGCTTGGGGAGATGTGGGCCTGGGGACATGATGCAGGCTTGAGGAGATAATGCGGGCTTGGGGAGATGATTGAGCTGTGGGAGATGACTCGGTCTTGGGGTGATGAAGCGGTATTACGGATATGCTGCAGGCTCAGGGAGATGATGCGGGCTTAGGAGATGACGTGGGCTTGGGAGATCATGCGTGGTTGCGGAGATGATTTGTCCTTGGGTACATGATGCGGTCTTAGGGTGGTAGGATCAGCTTGGGGACATCTGGGCCTGGATATATGATGCAGGATTGGGGAGATGAGGCGGGCGTGGGGAGATGATGTGAGCTTGGGGAGATGATTGGGCTTGGGAAGATGATGCGAGCTTGGGAAATGATGTGGGCTGGGGAGATGATTGGGCTTGGGGAGTTGATGTGGGCTTGGGGAGATCATGGAGGCTTGGGGAGATGATGTGGTCTTAGAGATATGTCAGCTTGGAGACATGATGTTTGCTTGAGCACATGATGTGCGCTTGTGGAGATGATTGTGCTTCGGGAGATGATGTGGGCTTGGGGAGATGATTGGGCTTGGGGAGATGATGTGGGCTCAGGGAGACTATGTGTGCTTGTGGAGATGATGTGGGCTTGGGGAGATCAAGATCGCTTGGGGTGATGATGTGGGCTTGTGTAAATGATGCGGGTCGTGGATATTATGCTGGCTTGGGGACATGACGCAGCCTTGGCTAGATGATGCGGGCTTGGGAAATGATTAGGGCTTGGGGAAATGTTTGGGCTTGGGGCGATGATGTGGGCTTGGGGAGATGGTGTGTGCTTAGAGATATGTCAGCTTGGAGACATTATGTGGGCTTGGGGAGAAGATTGCACTTCGGGAAATGATGTGGGCTTGGGGAGATGATTGGGCTTGGGGTGCTGATGTGGGCTTGGGGAGATGATTGGGCTTGGGGTGCTGATGTGGGCTTGGGGAGATGATTGGGCTTGGGGAGATGATGTGGGCTTGCGGAGATGATCTGGCTTGGGGAGATGATGCGGGCTTTGGAAATGATGCAGTCTTGGGGAAATTATGTGCCTTTTGGGAGATGTGGGCTTGTGGACATGATGCGGGCTTAGAGAGATGAAACGGGCTTGGGTGTGAAGTCGGCTTCGGGACATGTGGGCCTGAAAAAATGATGAGGCTTGGGAGATCATGCGGGGTTGCGGAGATGATTTGTCCTTGGGTACATGATGCGGGCTTAGGGTGGTGAGATCATCTTGGGGACATATGGGCCTGGAAACATGATGCGGGATTGGGGAGATGAGGCGGGCTTGAGGAGATGATGTGGGCATGGGGAGAGTATGTGGGCTCGGGGAGATGATGTGGGCTTGGGTAGATCATGTTGGCTTGGGGAGATGATGTGGGCTTGGGGAGATGATGTTGGCGTTTGGAGATGATCTGGGCCTGTGTACATGATGCGGTCTCGGGGACATGATGCATGCTCGGTTACATGATGCGGGCTTGGGAAATGATGCAGACTTAGGGAGATGATTGGGCTTGGGGAAATGATGTGAGCCTGTGTAAATGATTCGGGCTCATGGATATTATGCCGTCTTGGGACATGACGCAGGCTTGGCTAGATGATGCAGGCTTTGGGAATGATGCGGTCTTGGGGAGATGATTGGGCTTGGGGAAATGATGTGGGTTAGGGGAGATGATTGGGCTTGGAGAAATGATGTGGGCTAGGGGAGATGATTGGACTTGGGGAGATGATGTGAGCTTGGGGAGATGATTGGGCTTGGGGAGATGGTGCGGGCTTTGGAAATGATGCAGGCTTGGGGAAATTATGTGCCTTTTGGGAGATGTGGGATTGGGGAAATGATGCGGGCTTGAGGAGATGATGCGGGCTTGGGGAGATGAAGCGGGCTTAGGGTTGTGAGGTCGGCTTGGGGACATGTGGATCTGGAAAATGATGCAGGCTTGGGGAGACTATGTGGGCACGGGGAGATGATGTGGGATGTGGAGATCATGTTGGCTTGGGGAGATGAAGTGTTCCTGTGTAAATGATGCGGGCTCGCGGATATAATGCCGGCTTGGGGACATGACGCAAGCTCGGCTAAATGATGCGGGCGTGGGAAATGATGTGGGCTGGGGAGATGATTGGGCTTGGGGAGATGATGTGGGCTTGGGGAGATCATGGTGGTTTGGGGAGATGATGTGGGCTTAGTAATATGTCGGCTTGAAGACATGATGTGTGCTTGAGGGCATGATGTGGGCTTGGGGAGATGATTGGGCTTCGGGAGATGATGTGAGATGGGGAGATGATTGGGCTTGGGGAGATGATGTGTGCTTGGGAAATGATGCTGTCTTGGGGAAATTATGTGCCTTTTAGGAGATGTGGTATTGGGGACATGATGCGGGCTTGGGAAATGATGCAGGCTTGAGCAAATTATGTGCCTTTTGGTAGATGTGGGCTTGTGGACATGATGCGGGCTTGGGGAGATGAAGCGGGTTTAGGGATGTGAGGTCGGCTTGGGGACATGTGGGCTTGGAAACATGATGCATACTTGGGGAGATCATGTGGGCTTGATGACATGATGTGGGCTTGGTGAGAAGATTAGGCTTCGGGAGATGATGTGGGCTTGGGAAGATGATTGGGCTTGGGGAGATGCTGTGGGATTGGGAGATGTTGAAGGCTTGGAGAAATTATGTGCCTTTCGGGAGATGTGGGCCTGGGGACATGATGCGGGCTTGGGGAGATGAAGCAGGTGTATGGTGGTGAGGTCGGCTTGGGGAAATTTGGGCCTGGAATTACGATGCAGGCTTGAGGAGATAATGTGCGCTTGTGGAGATGTGGGCTTGGGAAATGATGCAGGCTCAGGGAAATTATGTGCCTTTTGGGAGATGTGGGCTTGGGGACATGAAGCGGCCTTGGCTAGATGATGCGGGCTTGGGAAATGATTAGGGCTTGGGGAAATGATTGGGCTTGGGGCGATGATGTGGTCTTGGGGAGATGGTGTGTGCTTAGAGATATGTCAGCTTGGAGACATTATGTGGGCTTGGGGAGAAGATTGCTCTTCGGGAGATGATGTGGGCTTGGGGAGATGATTGGGCTTGGGGTGCTGATGTGGGCTTGGGGAGATGATTGGGCTTGGGTGCTGATGTGGGCTTGGGAGATGATTGGGCTTGGGGCGATGATGTGGGCTTGGGGGGATCATGTTGGCTTGGGGAGATGAAGTAGTCCTGTGTAAAACATGCGGGCTCGTGGATTTAATGCCGGCTTGGGGACATGATGCAGGTTTGGTTAGATGATGCGGGCTTGGGAAATAATGTGGGCTTTGGAGATGATTGCGCTTGGGTAGAGGATGTGCTGTTGGGGAGATCATGTTGGCTTGGGGTGATGATGTGGTCTTAGAGATATGTCGACTTGGAGACATGATGTGGGCTTGATGACATTTTGTGGGCTTGGGGAGAAGATTGGGCTTCGGGAGATGATGTGGGCTTGGGGAGTTGATTGGGCGTGTGGAGTTGATGTGAGCTTGGGGAGATGATTGGGCTTCGGCAGATGATGTGGTCTTGGGAAATGATGCAGGCTTGGGGAAATTATATGCCTTTTGCGAGATGTGGGCTTTTGGACATGATGCAGGCTTAGGGAGATGAAGCGGGCTTAGGATGTGAGGTCGGCTTCGGGACATGTGGGCCTGAAAAAATGAGGCTTGGGGAGATAATGTAGGCTTGGGGAGATGTGGGCTTGGGGACATGATGCAGGCTTGGGGAGATAATGCGGGCTTGGGGAGATGATTGAGCTGTGGGAGATGACTCGGTCTTGTGGTGATGAAGCGGTCTTGCGGATATGCTGCAGGCTCAGGGAGATGATGCGGGCTTAGGAGATGACGTGGGCTTGGGAGATCATGCGGGGTTGCGGAGATGATTTGTCCTTGGGGACATGATGCGGTCTTAGGGTGGTGAGATCAACTTGGGGACAAGTGGGCCTGGATATATGATGCAGGATAGGGGAGGTGATTGTGCTTGGGAAGATGATGTGGGCTTGGGAAATGATGTGGGTCGGGGAGATAATTGGGCTTGGGGAGTTTATGTGGGCTTGGGGAGATCATGGTGGTTTGGGGAGATGATGTGGTCTTAGAGATATGTCAGCTTGGAGACATGATGTTTGCTTGAGCACATGATGTGCGCTTGTGGAGATGATTGTGCTTCGGGAGATGATGTGGGCTTGGGGAGATGATTGGGCGTGGGGAGATGATGTGAGCTTGGGGAGATGATTGGGCTTGGGCAGATGATGTCGGCTTGCGAAATGATGCAGGCTTGGGGAAAATATGTGCCTTTTGGGAGATGTGGTCTTGGGGACATGATGCGGGTTTGGGAAATGATGCAGGCTTGGGGAAAGTATGTGCCTTTTGGGAGATGTGGGCTTGTGGACATGATGCGGGCTTGGGGAGATGGTGCGGGCTTAGGGTGGTGAGGTCTGCTTGGGGACATGTGGGCCTGGAAACATGATGCAGGCTTGGGGAGATCATGTGGGCTTCAGGAGATGTGGGCTTGGGGATTTGATGCAGGCTTGGAGAGATGATAGGGGCTCATGGAGATGATGGGGGCTCGGGGAGTGAAAGTGGGCTTACAGACATTTCTCGGGCTTGCAGACATGAATTGAGTGTGCTGACTTGACACAGGCTCTGGGACATGATGCCGGCTCGGGGACACGACACGGGTTCAGGGAGATGACATGCGCTTGGAGAGATGATGCGGGCTTGGTCAGATGATTGGGCTGTGGAGACCACTCAGGCTTGGGGTGATGACGCCTTCTTGCGGATATGCTGAAGGCTGACGGAGATGATGCGGACTTAGGAGATGACGTGGGCTTGGGAGATCATGCGGGGTTGCGGAGGTGATTTGTCCTTGGGGACATGATGCGGGCGTAGGGTGGTGAGATCAGCTTGGGGACATGTGGGTCTGGAAATATGGTGCGGGCTTGGGGAGATGATGTGGGCTTCGGGGAGATCATGTTGCCTTGGGGAGCTGATGTGGGCTTGGGGGGATCATGTTGGCTTGGGGAGATGAAGTGGTCCTGTGTAAAACATGCGGGCTCGTGGATATAATGCCGGCTTGGGGACATGACGCAGGCTCGGCTAGATGATGCGTGGTTGGGAAATGATGTGGGCTGGGGAGATGTTTGGGCTTGGGGAAATGATGTGGGCTAGGGGAGATGAAGCGGGCTTTGTGTCGTGAGGTCGGCTTGGGGACATGTGGGCCTGGAAACATGATGCAGGCTTGGTGAGATAATGTGTCCTTGGGGAGATGTGGGCTTGGGGACATGATGCCGGCTTGGGGAGATGTTGCGGGCTTGGGGAGATATGGTCTTGGGGAGATGTGAGCTTGGGGAGATGATGCGGGCTAGAGAATTTGATTGTGGCTCTGGGATATGACACGGGCTCGGGGAGATGACGCAGGCTCGCAGACATTTATCGGGCTTGTGGATATGACGTGGGCTGACTGACACGACACGTGCTCTGGATATGACGCCAGCTCCGGGACACAACACAGGTTCAGGGAGTTACGTGGACTTGGAGAGCTGATGTGGGATTTGGAAGATGTAGGTTTAGAAAGATGTGGGCTTGTAGAGATGATTCGGGCTTGGGGAGGTGTTGGCTCGAGGAGATGACGTGGGCTCTGGGAGATGACGCGGGCTGAGGGAGATGACCTGGGCTTGTGGAGATGACATGGGCTCGTGGAGATGATGGGGGCTCGGGGAGTTGAAGTGGGCTTACAGATATTTCTCGGGCTTGCAGACATGACTTGAGTTCTCTGGGACATGATGCCGGCTTGGGGACACGACAAGGGTTCAGGGAGATGACGTGGGTTTGGGGAGATGATGCGGGCTTGGGGAGATGATTGGGCTGTGGGAGATGACTCAGGCTTGGGGTGATGAAGTGGTCTTGCGGATATGCTTCAGGCTCAGGGAGATATTGCGGGCTTTAGAGATGACGTGGGCTTGGGAGATCACGCAGGGTTGGGGAGATGATTTGTCCTTTGGGATATGATGCAAGCTTAGAGTGGTGAGGTCAGCTTGGGGACATGTGGGCCTGGAAACATGATGCGGGCTTGGGGAGATGATGTGGGCTTGGGGAGACTATGTGGGCTCGTTGAGAAGATGTGGGCTTGGTGAGGTCATGTTGACTTGGGGAGATGATGTGGGCTTGGGGAGACCACCTTAGCTTGGGGAGATGATGTGGTCTTAGAGTTATGTCGGCTTAGAGACATGATACGGGCTTGGTGACATGATGTGTGCTTGGGGAGAAGTTTGGGCTTCATGAGATGATGTGGGGTAGGGGAGATGATTGGGCTTGGGGAGATGATGAGGGCTTGGGGAAATTATATGCCTTTTGGGAGATGTGGGCTTGTGGACATGATGCAGGCTTAGGGAGATGAAGCGGGCTTAGGGTGTGAGGTCGGCTTCAGGACATGTGGGCCTGAAAAAATGAGGCTTGGGGAGATAATGTAGGCTTGGGGAGATGTGGGCTTGGGGATTTGATGCAGGCTTGGAGAGATGACATGGGCTCATGGAGATGATGGGGGCTCGGGGAGTGAAAGTGGGCTTACAGACATTTCTCGGGCCTGCAGACATGAATTGAGTGTGCTGACATGACACAGGCTCTGGGACATGATGCCGTCTCAGGGACACGACACGGGATCAGGGAGATGACGTGGGCTTGGAGAGATGATGCGGGCTTGGGGAGATGATTGGGCTGTGGGAGATCAGTCAGGCTTGGGGTGATGACGCCTTCTTGCGGATATGCTGGAGGCTCAGGGAGATGATGCGGGCTTAGGAGATGATGTGGGCTTGGGAGATCATGCGGTGTTGCGGAGATGATTTGTCCTTGGGGACGTGATGCGGTCTTAGTGTGGTGAGATCAGCTTGGGGACATGTGGGCCTGGAAACATGGTGTGGGCTTGGGGAGATGATGTGGGATTGGGGAGATGATGTGGGCTTGTGGAGACTATGTGGGCTCGGGGAGATGATGTGGGCTTTGAAAATGATGCACGCTTGGGGAATGTATGCGGGCTTGGGGAGATGATGTGGGCTCGGGGAGATAATGCGGGCTTGGGGCGATGATGTGGGCTTGGGGAGATGGTGTGTGCTTAGAGACATGTCAGCTTGGAGACATCATTTGGGCTTGGGAAGAAGATTGCTCTTCGGGAGATGATGTGGGCTTGGGGAAATGATTGGGCTTGGGGTGCTGATGTGGGCTTGGGGAGATGATTGGGCTTGGGGAGATGAAGCGGGCTTTGGAAATGATGCAGGCTTGGGGAAATTATGTGCCTTTTGGGAGATGTGGGCTTGTGGACATGATGCGGGCTTAGGGAGATGAAGCGGGCTTAGGGTGTGAGGTTGGCTTCGGGACATGTGGGCCTGAAAAAATGATGAGGTTTGGGAGATCATGCAGGGTTGCGGAGATGATTTGTCCTTGGGTACATGATGTGGGCTTAGGGTGGTGAGATCAGCTTGGGGACATGTGGGCCTGGAAACATGATGCGGGATTGGGGAGATGAGGTGGGCTTGAGGAGATGATGTGGGCATGGGGAGAGTATGTGGGCTTGGGTAGATCATGTTGTCTTGGGGAGATGATGTGTGCTTGGGAAGATGATGTGGACTTGGGGAGATCATGTTTTCTTGGGGACATGATATGGGCTTACAGATATGTTTGCTTGGAGACATGATGTGTGCTTGATGACATTATGTAGGCTTCGGGAGAAGACTGGGCTTCGGGAGATGATGTGCACTTGGGGAGATGATTGGTCTTGGGGAGATGATGTGGGCTTGGGGAGTTGATTGGGCTGGGGAGATGATGCGGGCTTGAGAAATGATGCAGGCTTGTTGAAATTATATGCCTTTTGGGAGATGTGGGCTTGTGGACATGATGCAGGCTTAGGGAGATGAAGCGGGCTGAGGGTGTGAGGTCGGCTTCGGGACATGTGGGCCTGAAAAAATGAGGCTTGGGGAGATAATGTAGGCTTGGGGAGATGTGGGCTTGGGGACATGATGCAGGCTTAGGAGATGACGTGGGCTTCGGAGATCATGCGGGGTTGCGGAGATGATTTGTCCTTGGGGACATGATGCGGGCTTAGGGTGGTGAGATCAGCTTGGGGACAAGTGGGCCTGGATATATGATGCAGGATTGGGGAGGTGATTACGCTTGGGAAGATGATGCGGGCTTGGGAAATGATGTGGGCTGGGGAGATAATTGGGCTTGGGGAGTTTATGTGGACTTCGGGAGATCATGGTGGTTTGGGGAGATGATGTGGGCTTTGAAAATGATGCACGCTTGGGGAATGAATGCGGGCTTGAGGAGATGATGTGGGCTCGGGGAGATAATGCGGGCTTGGGGCGATGATGTGGGCTTGGGGAGATGGTGTGTGCTTAGAGATATGTCAGCTTGGAGACATTATGTGGGCTTGGGGAGAAGATTGCTCTTCGGGAGATGATGTGGGCTTGGGGACATGATTGGGCTTGGGGTGCTGATGTGGTCTTGGGGAGATGATTGGGCTTGGGGAGATGATGCGGGCTTTGGAAATGATGCAGGCTTGGGGAAATTATGTGCCTTTTGTGAGATGTGGTGTTGGGGAAATGATGTGGGCTTGGGAAATGATGCAGGCTTGGGGAAAGTATGTGCCTTTTGGGAGATGCGGGCTTTTGGACATGATGCGGGCTTAGGGACATGAAGCAGGTTTAGGGATGTGAGGTCGGCTTGGGGACATGTGGGCTTGGAAACATGATGCATACTTGGGGAGATCATGTGGGCTTGAT
The DNA here is from genome assembly GCF_009834535.1 of Camelus ferus. Classification (NCBI taxonomy): domain Eukaryota; kingdom Metazoa; phylum Chordata; class Mammalia; order Artiodactyla; family Camelidae; genus Camelus; species Camelus ferus. The sequence continues at coordinate 40,728,171 of NC_045715.1, forward strand.
GACACGATGTGGGCTTGGTGAGAAGACTAGGCTTCGGGAGATGATGTGGGCTTGGTCAGATGATTGGGCTGTGGAGATCACTCAGGCTTGGGGTGATGACGCCTTCTTGCGGATATGCTGAAGGCTGATGGAGATGATGTGGACTTAGGAGATGACGTGGGCTTGGGAGATCATGTGGGGTTGAGGAGATGATTTGTCCTTGAGGACATGATGCGGGCTTAGGGTGGTGAGGTCTGTTTGGGGACATGTGGGCCTGGAAACATGATGCGGGCTCATGGATATTATGCTGGCTTGGGGACATGACGCAGCCTTGGCTAGATGATGCGGGCTTGGGAAATGATTAGGGCTTGGGGAAATGATTGGGCTTGGGGCGATGATGTGGGCTTGGGGAGATGGTGTGTGCTTAGAGATATGTCAGCTTGGAGACATTATGTGGGCTTGGGGAGAAGATTGCTCTTCGGGAGATGATGTGGGCTTGAGGAGATGATGTGGGCTTGGGGAGATGATGTGGGCTTGGGAAATGATGCAGGCTTGGGGAAATTATGTGCCTTTTGGGAGATGTGGTATTGGGGACATGATGCGGGCTTGGGAAATGATGCAGGCTTGGGGAAAGTATGTGCCTTTTGGGAGATGTGGGCTTGTGGACATGATGCGGGCTTAGGGAGATGAAGCGGGCTTAGGGTGTGAGGTTGGCTTTGGGACATGTGGGCCTGAAAAAATGATGAGGCTTGGGAGATCATGCGGGGTTGCGGAGATGATTTGTCCTTGGGTACATGATGCGGGCTTAGGGTGGTGAGATCAGCTTGGGGACATGTGGGCCTGGAAACATGATGCGGGATTGGGGAGATGATGCGGGCTTGAGGAGATGATGTGGGCATGGGGAGAGTATGTGGGCTCGGGGAGATGATGTTGGCTTGGGTAGATCATGCTGGCTTGGGGAGATGATGTGGGCTTGGGGAGATGATGTGGGCTTGGGGAAATGATGTGGGCTTGGAGTGATCATGTTGGCTTTCGGAGATGATCTGGGCCTGTGTACATGATGCGGTCTCGGGGACATGATGCAGGCTCGGTTCCATGATGCGGGCTTGGGAAATGATGCAGACTTAGGGAGATGATTGGGCTTGGGGAAATGATGTGTGGCTGTGTAAATGATTCAGGCTCGCGGATATTATGCCGTCTTGGGACATGACGCAGGCTTGGCTAGATGATGCAGGCTTCGGGAATGATGCGGTCTTGGGGAGATGATTGGGCTTGGGGAGATGATGGGGAATTGGGAAATGATGTAGTCTTGGAGAAATTATGTGCCTTTTGAGAGATGTGGGCCTGGGTACATGTTGAGGGCTTGGGGAGATGAAGCCGGTGTAGGGTGGTGAGGTCGGCTTGGGAACATTTGGGCCTGGAATCACGATGCAAGCTTTGGGAGATAATGTGCGCTTGGGGAGATGTGGGCTTGGGAACATAATGCAGGCTTGGAGAGATGATTCGGGCTTGGGAAATGATGCAGGCTTGGGGAAAGTATGTGCCTTTTGGGAGATGCGGGCTTTTGGACATGATGCGGGCTTAGGGAGATGAAGCGGGTTTAGGGATGTGAGGTCGGCTTGGGGACATGTGGGCTTGGAAACATGATGCATACTTGGGGAGATCATGTGGGCTTGATGACACGATGTGGGCTTGGTGAGAAGACTAGGCTTCGGGAGATGATGTGGGCTTGGTCAGATGATTGGGCTGTGGAGATCACTCAGGCTTGGGGTGATGACGCCTTCTTGCGGATATGCTGAAGGCTGATGGAGATGATGTGGACTTAGGAGATGACGTGGGGTTGGGGGATCATGCGGGGTTGCGGAGATGATTTGTCCTTGGGGACATGATGCGGGCTTAGGGTGGTGAGGTCTGCTTGGGGACATGTGGGCCTGGAAACATGATGCAGCCTTGGGGAGATCATGTGGGCTTCTGAAGATGTGGGCTTGGGGACATGATGCATGCTTGGAGAGATGATTCGGGCTTGTGAGATGACCTGGGCTCATGGAGATGATGGGGGCTCGGGGAGTGAAAGTGGGCTTACAGACATTTCTCGGGCTTGCAGACATGAATTGAGTGTGCTGACATGACACAGGCTCTGGGACATGATGCCGGCTCGCGGATACGACACAGGTTCAGGGAGATGACGTGTGCTTGGAGAGATGATGCGGGCTTGGGGAGGTGTTGGCTCGAGGAGATGACGTGGGCTCTGGGAGATGACGCGGGCTGAGGGAGATGACCCGGGCTTGTGTAGAGGACATGGGCTCGTGGAGATGATGTGGAGTCCCTGATATGACGGCGGCTCGGGGACATGATGTGGGCTCGAGGACATGACACCGGCTCGGGGAGATGACATGGTCTCATGGAGATGATGGGGGCTCGGGGAGTTGAAGTGGGCTTACAGATATTTCTCGGGCTTGCAGACATGACTTGAGTTCTCTGGGACATGATGCCGGCTTGGGGACACGACACGGTTCAGGGAGAATACGTGGGTTTGGGGAGATGATGCGGGATTGGGGAGATGATTGGGCTGTGGGAGATGACTCAGGCTCGGGGTGATGAAGTGGTCTTGCGGATATGCTGCAGGCTCAGGGAGGTATTGCGGGCTTTAGGAGATGACGTGGGCTTGGGAGATCATGCAGGGTTGGGGAGATGATTTGACCTTTGGGATATGATGCGAGCTTAGAGTGGTGAGGTCAGCTTGGGGACATGTGGGCCTGGAAACATGATGCGGGATTGGGGAGATGATGTGGGATTGGGAAATGTTGAAGGCTTGGAGAAATTATGTGCCTTTCGGGAGATGTGGGCCTGGGGACATGATGCGGGCTTGGGGAGATGAAGCAGGTGTAGGGTGGTGAGGTCGGCTTGGGGAAATTTGGGCCTGGATTTACGATGCAGGCTTAGGGATATCATGTGCGCTTGTGGAGATGTGGGCTTGGGAACATGATGCAGGCTTGGAGAGATGATTCGGGCTTGGGAAATGATGCAGGCTTGTGGAAAGTGTGTGCCTTTTGGGAGATGTGGGTTTGTGGACATGATGCGGGCTTGGGGAGATGAAGTGGGCTTAGGGTGGTGAGGTCAGGTTGGGGACATGTGGGCCTGGAAACATGATGCATACTTGGGAGGTCATGTGGGCTTGTGAAGATGTGGGCTTGGGGACATGATGCATGCTTGGAGAGATGATTCGGGCTTGTGAGATGACGGGCTCATGGAGATGATGGGGGCTCGGGGGTGAAAGTGGGCTTAGAGACATTTCTCGGGATTGCAGACATGAATTGAGTGTGCTGACATGACACAGGCTCTGGGACATGATGCCGGCTCGGGGACACGACACGGGATCAGGGAGATGACGTGGGCTTGGAGAGATGATGCGGGCTTGGTCAGATGATTGGGCTGTGGAGATCACTCAGGCTTGGGGTGATGACGCCTTCTTGCGGATATGCTGAAGGCTGATGGAGATGATGCGGACTTAGGAGATGACGTGGGCTTGGGAGATCATGTGGGGTTGAGGAGATGATTTGTCCTTGAGGACATGATGCGGGCTTAGGGTGGTGAGGTCTGTTTGGGGACATGTGGGCCTGGAAACATGATGCGGGCTCATGGATATTATGCTGGCTTGGGGACATGACGCAGCCTTGGCTAGATGATGCGGGCTTGGGAAATGATTAGGGCTTAGGGAAATGATTGGGCTTGGGGCGATGATGTGGGCTTGGGGAGATGGTGTGTGCTTAGAGATATGTCAGCTTGGAGACATTATGTGGGCTTGGGGAGAAGATTGCTCTTCGGGAGATGATGTGGGCTTGAGGAGATGATGTGGGCTTGGGGAGATGATGTGGGCTTGGGAAATGATGCAGGCTAGGGGAAATTATGTGCCTTTTGGGAGATGTGGTATTGGGGACATGATGCGGGCTTGGGAAATGATGCAGGCTTGGGGAAAGTATGTGCCTTTTGGGAGATGTGGGCTTGTGGACATGATGCGGACTTGGGGAGATGATTGGGCTTGGGGAGATGATGTGGGCTTGGGGAGATGATGTGGGCTTGGAGAGATCATGTCGGCTTTTGGAGATGATCTGGGCCTGTGTACATGATGCGGTCTCGGGGACATGATGCAGGCTCGGTTACATGACGCGGGCTTGGGAAATGATGCAGACTTAGGGAGATGATTGGGCTTGGGGAAATGATGTGGGCCTGTGTAAATGATTCGGGCTCGCGGATATTATGCCGTCTTGGGACATGACGCAGTCTTGGCTAGATGATGCAGGCTTTGGGAATGATGCGGTCTTGGGGAGATGATTGGGCTTGGGGAAATGATGTGGGCTAGGGGAGATGATTGGGCTTCAGGAGATGATGTCGGCTTGGGGAGATGATGTGGGCTTGGGGAGATGATTGGGCCTGGGGAGAATATGTGAACTTGGGAGATGATTGGACTTGGGGAGATGATGTGAGCTTGGGGAGATGATTGGGCTTGGGGAGATGATGGGGGTTTGGGAAATGATGTAGTCTTGGAGAAATTATGTGCCTTTTGAGAGATGTGGGCCTGGGGACATGGTGAGGGCTTGGGGAGATGAAGCCGGTGTAGGGTGGTGAGGTCGGCTTGGGAAATTTGGGCCTGGAATCACGATGCAAGCTCGGGGAGATAATGTGCGCTTGGGGAGATTTGGGCTTGGGAACATGATGCAGGCTTGGAGAGATGATTCGGGCTTGGGAAATGATGCAGGCTTGGGGAAATTATGTGCCTTTTGGGAGATGTGGTATTGGGGACATGACGCGGGCTTGGGAAATGATGCGGACTTAGGGAGATGATTGGGCTTGGGGAAATGATGTGGGCCTGTGTAAATGGTTCGGGCTCGCGGATATTATGCCGTCTTGGGACATGACGCAGTCTTGGCTAGATGATGCAGGCTTTGGGAATGATGCGGTCTTGGGGAGATGATTGGGCTTGGGGAAATGATGTGGGCTAGGGGAGATGATTGGGCTTCGGGAGATGATGTGGGCTTGGGGAGATGATGTGGGCTTGGGGAGATGATTGGGCCTGGGGAGAATATGTGAACTTGGGAGATGATTGGACTTGGGGAGATGATGTGAGCTTGGGGAGATGATTGGGCTTGGGGAGATGATGGGGGATTGGGAAATGATGTAGTCTTGGAGAAATTATGTGCCTTTTGAGAGATGTGGGCCTGGGGACATGGTGAGGGCTTGGGGAGATGAAGCCGGTGTAGGGTGGTGAGGTCGGCTTCGGAACATTTGGGCCTGGAATCACGATGCAAGCTTGGGGAGATAATGTGCGCTTGGGGAGATGTGGGCTTGGGAACATGATGCAGGCTTGGAGAGATGATTCGGGCTTGGGAAATGATGCAGGCTTGGGGAAATTATGTGCCTTTTGGGAGATGTGGGCTTGGGGACATGATGCGGGCTTGGGGAGATGAAGCAGGCTTAGGGTTGTGAGGTCGGCTTGGGGACATGTGGATCTGGAAACATGATGCAGGCTTGGGGAGACTATGTGGGCTCAGGGAGATGATGTGGGCTTGTGGAGATCATGTTGGCTTGGGGAGATGAAGTGTTCCTGTGTAAATGATGCGGGCTCGCAGATATAATGCCGGCTTGGGGACAGGATGCAAGCTTGGCTAGATGATGCGGGCGTGGGAAATGATGTGGGCTGGGGAGATGATTGGGCTTGGGGAGATGATGTGGGCTTGGGGAGATCGTGGAGGTTTGGGGAGATGATGTGGGCTTAGTAATATGTCGGCTTGAAGACATGATGTGTGCTTGAGGGCATGATGTGTGCTTGGGGAGATGATTGGGCTTCGGGAGATGATGTGTGCTTGGGAAATGATGCAGTCTTGGGGAAATTATGTGCCTTTTGGGAGATGTGGTATTGGGGACATGATGCGGGCTTGGGGAGATGAAGCGGGTTTAGGGATGTGAGGTCGGCTTGGGGACATGTGGGCTTGGAAACATGATGCATACTTGGGGAGATCATGTGGGCTTGATGACATGATGTGGGCTTGGTGAGAAGATTAGGCTTCGGGAGATGATGTGGGCTTGGGAAGATGATTGGGCTTGGGGAGATGATGTGGGATTGGGAAATGTTGAAGGCTTGGAGAAATTATGTGCCTTTCGGGAGATGTGGGCCTGGGGATATGATGCGGGCTTGGGGAGATGAAGCGGGCTTAGGGTGTGAGGTCGGCTTCGGGACATGTGGGCCTGAAAAAATGATGACGTTTGGGAGATCATGCGGGGTTGCGGAGATGATTTGTCCTTGGGTACATGATGCGGGCTTAGGGTGGTGAGATCAGCTTGGGGACATGTGGGCCTGGAAACATGATGTGGGATTGGGGAGATGAGGCGGGATTGAGGAGATGATGTGGGCATGGGGAGAGTATGTGGGCTCGGGGAGATGATGTTGGCTTGGGTAGATCATGTTGGCTTGGGGAGATGATGTGGGCTTGGGGAGATGATGTGGGCTTGGGGAAATGATGTGGGCTTGGAGAGATCATGTTGGCTTTCGGAGATGATCTGGGCCTGTGTACATGATGCGGTCTCGGGGACATGATGCAGGCTCGGTTCCATGATGCGGGCTTGGGAAATGATGCAGACTTAGGGAGATGATTGGGCTTGGGGAAATGATGTGTGGCTGTGTAAATGATTCGGGCTCGCGTATATTATGCCGTCTTGGGACATGACGCAGGCTTGGCTAGATGATGCAGGCTTCGGGAATGATGCGGTCTTGGGGAGATGTTTGGGCTTGGGGAAATGATGTGGGCTAGGGGAGATGATTGGGCTTCGGGAGATGATTGGGCTGGGGAGAATATGTGAACTTGGGAGATGACTGGACTTGGTGACATGATGTGTGCTTGGGGAGAAGTTTGGGCTTTGTGAGATGATGTGTGGTAGGGGAGATGATTGGGCTTGGGGTGATGATGTGGGCTTGGGGATATGTCGGTTTGGAGACATGATGCAGGCTTGGTGACATGATGTGGGCTTGGGGAGATTATTGAGCTCGGGGAGATGACGCGGGCTTGGGGAGATGTGGGCTTCGAGACATGATGTGGGATGCGAAATACGGAAATACAGTGAATTGTTTTATTAAAAATGAAATATTGCTCAATAAATTATCACTAAGTATAGATTATGGTATGTCTGTCACTATATACATAAGCTCCTTGTACTGGAATCAGATACCACATGGAGCACAGCGTTACTTCTTATCACACGTAGGAGAATGACACCCAGACTACGGTTTCTGAACTGGCTACACTTTTCCCCCCTTACCATCAGTGGAAGTGATAAAGTAACCTCTCCATTCGTCTATCAAAGGAGTGAGATCACTGCCAGAAACTAGAATGCCTGCCGTTAGTAGCAACAGTTTTGAGATAATGGAAAGTTCATCAATTCCTATGGAAAATATGAACAGCCTCTCCTTGGATGAGGCCATTGTGAATGTCACTATGTCACTGTCGCCGGCAAATGGATTTGAATTCAAAATATTGCTTTATCCAATGGACCAGAAATGAAACCCCCAGAAAATATATTTACATATATAGGCTTTTAAAACCCTCTATACTTTCTGTACCTATAGTATTGGTTTTTAAACTACATAAGTATAGAAATTCATACACGCACATGTTTGAAAATGACTAAAGAAAATACCTCAGCATTCATTTTCTTATTAGCCTTTTCTGCCTCCTTTTGTTGGGAAAGATGATGGTCCAGGATTGCATCTTGTATTACTCTGGCATTCTGCTCTCGAGAAAGTTGTCTCTGAGCGTCATTTCACGCTTCTAAAACCTGGAGACGTATTTCATTAGGTTTTGGGTTTTACACCATGAAAAAAAGTCAAAAAAAAAAAAAAAAAAAAAGCTTAGAAGGGGAATCTTTTTCAAAAAATCAAAAAAACATGCCTTTTTAAGTACAAGGATCTTTATCACACATAAATAACTCAAATTCTAATTTAAATGACAGCTAAATCTATCACAGAGCAAAAACACAGGTGGATGTAGTTTCATGAAAGAAAACTTCTTCATAAAGCATTTAACCAGTTCCATCACAGTCTCAAGGCAATTTTGCCTGTACTTTAACCTAAAAAAGCCAAAATTAACACATGGATTTGAATTAAGACTATTACTTTGTTGAATGGACCAAAACCATCAATCTTTATGTTAATAATTAAGCTCAACTTACCTTCCATTCTTCAATTACGGTGGGGATTGTCCTGCTCTGGAAGCAGCTTCTAAACTGAGCGACAGGTCCCTCAGTGCAGCAGCAATAAACCCCCTCTTCACAGCCTCCACCTTATCAGATGCAGACTTTTTCTTTTAATTAGGAATTTTTTTTTCCTTTTGGGTTGGGGGGTAATTAGGTTTATTTATTTATTTTTAGAGCAGGTACTCGGGATTGAACCCAGGACCTCACGCATGCTAAGCATGCGCTCTACCTCTTGAGCTATACCCTCCCTCTAATTAGGGAGATTTTAACAGATTAACAAAGAAGTGACCCCAGTAGGTCTACTATTCCACCCCAGCCTTGCGGTTTTTCTCTCCTTCTCCACAGTAGGGAGGTTCTTTTTCAGTGCCTACAGCGTCAACCCTGCCTCCTGGAACACATGCTGTGTGTAGTGTGGAAAGCTCCTAGTCTTTGTGAGCATGAAGTTAAGAGTCCCTTAAAATAAAGGCTTCCATTGAAGTGGTTGCAGATGGTTTGGTGTCTTTTTTCCTAATCCTCCACTTACATGGTCTTCATTTGGAGCTCAGGTCTCCTGTTGTTAGGACACAGGGATCCTTTCTCCAGGGGTTCCCGTGTTAACACTTTATCTGCGTAGCCCAGTCTCATGCACACTCGCCTTGGCTTTTCTCTGCCTCTCTTTCATCTTCTCCAACTTTATTCCCTTTACAGGTTTTTCTACAGTATTTTCTGCAATATTTTCTTTACCTTTTTTTGAAGTATTTTTCATCAGTTCCACTCCTGTTTAATCTTTCTCAGAAGCACAAGTTCACACACACACACACACGCACACACGAGTTCCCCACACCTATGTTTAGGTGCCATTTTACTGGGCTGTCTCTGTGTTTGACTTAACATTTTCATTATTCCACAATATCACCACATTCCAGGACAACCATTTTCCTGTGAACATCTCATTTTGATCCACACGTCTCAGTAAAATGGAGAAAAAGAGTCGCAGACAACATGAGTGCTTTGTTTAAGATGCTGGCCATACATACATATACTGCACCTGTTCCCAAAGACGAGCCTGTGCATCTGAGCTATGACTGGTCATTTGGCGACATCTGCTGGACACAAAGAGTCACAGGCTGGGAAATCAGATCTGACTTCGTGATTATCAGGAGCCCAGAGCTGACCTAGAACTGTGCTGAGCAAATTACTTCCTGCTGGAACAAAGCTTTATATCCCTTTAGAACAAACCTCTCCAACTCCTGGTAAGTATCTCTTGGCTAGATTATGATGCCCAGGTGTTTGGTCAAACACCAGTTTAGATGCTTCTGTGAACGTATATTTCAGGTGTGATGAGCATTTAAATCAGTGGCTTTGAATAAAGCTGATTACCCTCCATAATTTTGATGGGCCTCATCCAATCAGCTGAAGGCCTTCAGAGCAAAGACTGAGGTTCCCCAAAGTGGAGGGGCTTCTTTACATGACTGAAGCGTGGCAACCCAATCTGAGTCTTCAGACTATCGTCCTTTGGGATTCAGACTCAAGACTGCAACATTAACTCTTACCTGAATTTCTAGGCTGCAGGCCCACCCTACAGATTTCAGACATGATAGAAAGCTAGAAAGACAGACAGAGATACAGATACTCTATTATTTTCATTTCTCCCTTGGAGAACCCTAAGTAATCATCTTACTGTATCCCAGAGACAGGGGTATAGTTATGTTAATAGTTACAGCAAAGTACATTGCGCTCATCATCTCATGATATATATAAATTAAGTCATTATGCTGTATGCCTTAAACATAATACAGTGCTGCATGTCAATTATACCTCAATAAAACTGGAAGAAATAAATTACGACTTGGGAGACACAGATTTGGGTAACACTGGGTGTTTCAAGGACGGGAGTCAGGGGCTTATAAGGACAAAAAAATCCAAGAGGCTGTCAAAAGTCGCCTGATGAGGATTGTGACTGACACTGATGTGAGCCAGTCAGGAGACACGTGTCCTTAAGGAATCACAGGTTATTTCAGGGTAGGGGGGGGGGGGCTCAGTAAGCAGCTGAAGTTTCTGGCAGGTGTTCCGGATGACTTCATTAGGGCAGTAAGTGCTCACAGGGTCGGATTCTCTGTGGGCTGAGATGTGCATAAGTCACTCACACCTCCTTAGTGAGCCCTCTCGAGCAATGCAGACTCCATTTTTTTCTTTCACAAAGGCCGTCTTCTGTCAGGAGCAGTGACCCCAGCTCAGCCTGGAGGACATTCAGGTGAGCTTCAGCTCACTGGCTAGTGCTGTAGGAATAGCGGAGTTTGCCATCGATCTCTTCCCTGCAGGCGCGGCAGCGCCCACGCCAGCTGTGAATGAGCACAGCTACCTGTGCTCAGGCTTGTGCTGGGGTGGGGGTGGGGAGCGTCCCTCCACCCTTCTAGGTTCATCTGGCTGGTCTAAGAATTAACCTGACATAAGGTAGACTAACAGGAGAAAAGTAAAAATTGAGTAACACGTGTACTTCCTGTGTATACCCATGGGAGACAGCCAGGGTAAATGGAGTGAACTCACCAAGAAGGCCGCAGCCTTCAGCTTCAACATCATCTTCAGCTCAAGACTAAAGAGGAAGCTGTAGGCAGCGGTCGGTTACAGAGATCGGTTACATGGAATGCCCGGAGGCATGAGAATTTCAGTTAGACAAGGGTTGGAAAGGTGTCACGTTGATTTAGACGTGGGAGTCATCAGTGACTCGCTGCGTGGGAATGGAGGAAGGGAAGACACACCAGAGTGGGTGGGGACGGACTGCTGGTGGGGAAGCAAGCAGATCTCTCAGGAAGTCTGTCGTCAGAAGTAAGACTGGTTCACGTGAGAGGCAAGAAACAGAGGGAGGTGTTTACAGAGAGGGGAATTTGAAATCATCACTGAGGAGGAAGAAGGTGCAAATTAACTAAATAAAAGTAGCAGGATAGCTGGGCAGTGTGTGACTTTTTTCAGCAGCACTTAGATGCCTGGGGGGACGTAAGGGGGAAAAATGAGAATCAGTCTGTTGTGTAGTTGGGAGTTTTGCCAAGTAAGTACACTGAAAGGACGGGAAAGGGAATAAAGGATCTAAGTAGGAGTTGTTGAAATTTTAGCTCCTGGAAATTGTTGAGGAGGAGAGTATTTCCTTTACCGTCTTACATTCAGTGATTGGGAACCTGCAAATTAAATTGACTAAAGCAGATTACTGTGAGAAAAAAATTACGTATGAATACATGCAAGAGTTCACAAAGCAATGGGATTTAAAGGGGTGGCTAGAATTGGGGGCTTATATACAATTTAATACGTGACAGGAAAAGGAGAAAAGCATTTTCTGAAAAACAAATGACTTCTTGGCGAGAAGGGAGAGAAAGGGCACTTATGGTAGAACAAGTGACATTTAGGGAAGATAGAGAACGCCTTAGGAGAATGTATGGGAGAGATGGCAGGTTTGTGACAATGTCCGTTTGAGTCTGGTGCTCGGAACTTGTCTCTAATTTTAAGACTGTTTCCAAAAAGTAAGTAAATAAATAGAGAAAATGAAAAGCCTGAGGCAGATTTCATTTCCCCATGAGGAAACATCTGTGAATCAGTGTTTCAGGTAACATACAGAAAATCTGACGGCACTGTTAACGACTGTGATCCATTAGAACACTGAAACAGCCAAAGCAGATCCAAACGCTGTCCGTCTAAATCTTTAGGTCTACAGACAGTGATTAACACTGGAAAATTCAAAAAAGCTACCAATCAACACGGCTCAATATCAATGACAAATTTGGTGGGTGGTTGGGTGCTGTTTAAACAGCTGGCATCCGGGCTCAGTTTGAGTATATAATACTCCAAAGTGCTGAGTTTTATTCCCAAAGTCTGCTTAAAAGTCAATGAGATGCAGAGAAACGTGGTTTAAAATACTACATCAATTTTAATCATGCATATATAATACAAGAATATTTCCCTTTAATAAACATTGTCAGTATCTCACTTAGCGGGAAATAATTAAAATGTTAGGCAAACAGCCCAGAGCAGGTAAATGTTTACTATTTCAGAGCAGGTAAATGTTTACTATTTATCTTGTAGATCAGATACTTTTCTTCAGAATTTCCATCTATTCTTCACGTGCTTTTGAAACCAGATCTGGACTTGGACTTGACTCGTCCATCGAGCCTACGAGAGAGTCTGTAGGACTTAGATTCAAGTTCAGTAATAGCTGGAAAGAAAATGAAAGAATTAGATTCTTTACTTAAAATACTTCATAGGTAACTAAATGTCAGTTTATCTTTTAAGAAAAGCTGAGACTCTTCTAAGTTTTAAGAAGAATGAAAAATACCTACATACGATTACAACACAAAACCCAAGATTACTACTCTAGACTTTGCCCAGGGCTGCACGTTGAATTAACTGCTCCTGTGGCTAAGGATCAGAGCGCCTGGTTTTCTCACTCTTCATTCATTTACTCAGCAACCATGTGCTAAGGCACTGTGACAAGCACTGGAACCACAAGATGAAGATGACAGAGCCCACCCTGAAAGATCTTGTACCATAAACTGGAGAAACAGATGAACAGGCAGTTTCGGTACAGAGACATAAATGCCATGACAGGTATAAAAGAGGGCAGAGTTGGAACACTCAGAAGGACGTCCAGCTTTGTGTCAATATTGTCCCCTCTCTGGTGGCCGTGATGTGTAAGCAGATACCTGAAGGAGGAGGAGAAAGTGTGGGAGGGAGAGGCAAGAAGCAAACACAAAGAGCAGAGGCAGGAAGGGCGCCCGCGGAGCTGGACGCAGTCTGACCAGCCGCTGGAGCACAGGGGCAGAGCAGGGGAGGAAAGAGATACGGCTGAAGACTTTGGCAAGAGCCAGATCGATGTGGGTGTTTTTCTTCCAAGCTAAGGAATTTGGAATTTTTCCTGAGGGGCAAAAGGTTAACCAGTGACAAAGTGAATGACAGGACATTAATTGTCATCCACCAGGGGACAGCTACATGAACTGTGATTGCTTGAGTCTGGGTTTTTGGCCTCAGTCACTACCAAACTCGAGAAGCTGACGACCTCCATGCTTTCTGAGAACAGGTCCGTGTGCAGGTGACAGGCCCACGGGACAGCGGGAGAGGAAGGGCACAGCCAGAAATAGAGAAGACAGATTTCTTGAGACTTTTTTTAAAGCCGTGGATCATGATGAATAAATGAGGAATAAGTACACTTATCATTATGAACGAGATTGTGCTTTCTCATTTCTCATTAGCTACGTGTAAGGAAAAACTTAACATGGTATCTGTTATTCAAACAACAGAAAGAGGGGCCATTTACTGTTTACAGTGTATTTCGGAAATCAATGTCTAAATTTAATTCAGAAATGTTGGCAACATACCTTCTCTTAATTCTCTGTCTATATTATTCTCCAACTTCTTCCGCATCTGAAATAAGTCAAATATTATTTTTAATGTTTAACAAGAAACACTATCATAGGAATGACAGCTAGCTTATGAAATGTGGCCTTTAAATAATACTTTCAGAGACTTGACCTAACTTGGGGATTGCTTAAATAGAAAAAATAATCACAGGAATAAAATAAAATAAATTCCTACTTACTTTGATTTTAGATAATAGAGAACATACATATGTAAGGCTATTTAGATTCCCCTGACGGAAAGCACAGTAAACACTGCCCTGTCGGATACACGTAATCTCAGAGGGCGATGCCTGATCTTACTAGCACAAAGAGGTTAAACAATTCATGTTCTACACTGAATGCATTACTTTGCATTTCTCAGAAAAACTGCCCTTTATAAAAGTTTAGTTTTTTTTTTAATGTTAATGGGTTTTTCCTTAAAATGAGCTTTTCCATTCCTGCACTTTTAGGAAACTAAAATTTTAAGGCCTGTTCTTGCTAATGGTTTTAGCACAGAATCGTAGGTACATAAAATGAAAAAAAGGGCTCTGTTATGATGTCAAGTGAAAATTCTACTGGCAAACAAGTTAAGCAAATGTGTTTTGCTCTCTGTATATGACTAAGGTATTTCTATCAGAAAATCTGCTTGAAGAAAAGGAGAGGCTAGCGCCAGTTTTCAAAGTTGGTTCCTGATTCACAACTTCCTAAGAGTTAGAAACAAGGAAAACAATACGTAATTTAACTGTAACTTTGTTTCCTTTCTAGAAATCAGGGCCAACTTTTTGAAACTTGACTTAGTTAGTTACGTATTTAATTATGAAATGTGTGGGGACATTTCAAACTACAAGCGTCCCCATCTAGAGTGTTCTTTTAAAAATCTTTCTTATAAAAGTCACCAGCTCACTGAACAGGGTCTAAATTAGTACACCAGACATAATAAACACTGTGGTGACAACAGTGACACGAGAGCCGAGGCCTTTGTAAATGTTAGGTGCAAAGACAAAATTTGGGGCTACCATTCGCCAGTATTTTCAGAGACTGTTTTCCGTAACACTGTCTGACAAGAGCATTCTACAGAGGCCTTCTGCCATCAACAACGTGACAACAGTGCCAGGCGGGTCCTGTGAAGTGAAAAACGCCTAACAGATGAAGGGAGAAGCCTTTACTGAAATAATTTCATATAACCGTTAATAAACACTATGCAAAATGTAGATCACACTTTTACATGAGTTGAATGTAAGATTACTATCTTTTCCTCTGCAAAGCTATTTTCCTAAATAGGTACTTCTGGGACCTTTATGTTTATTTCTAGGTGAGGACCCCCATGTCCCGATGGTGGAAGTGGTCTGACGTCCAACATTAATAAGGAGAAGGCACCTGCAGTTTTACTTAAACTTTTCCATTTAACAAAAACACAGAAAGGTGAGAAAACTATACACAGGAAGACAATGTATCAGCAAGTTTTAATTCTAATGATTTTTAATTAGGAGGACTCGCTCATAACTGGCAGTTTGCAGACCATGTCCCATAGAAATGGAAGGTCCCACTGGGGACACTGCAGGATTGAGGTCAAAACTGAGGTCACAGGCTGGAAGATAATGCTGCCCTCTCTTTCCGAGATCAACTTGATAAAAAGACACTTGCCTCACACATATACACACACGTTCATTTCTGAAGTGAATATATTTTCAGACTATCGATACTTTTTAAGTTAAAACTTGGTGTCATTCTTATTTTAAATGTTATAAAAATTAGTACAATTCCAGAAATGTAATAGAATCAAGTCATTTAACCACTTTGATTCATCATCCTGTTGTAAATAGGTTAATGTGTGAAGGAAATGACACTTGTCAGTTTGTAACTATTAAATACATGTATTTTGCTGCAGAGAAAAGAAATGAGAATTTGTTGATCAAGGAGCTGAACAATTAAGTACAGAGAAAAAAGTGAATGAAAGAAAAAGAACTGGAAGAAGCTGAGTGATTGTCTTTCAAAAGATAACACGCTTCCTCATTTGTGCATTCAGACAAAATGAAACGAGGGCAGGAGGGAGTCCACAGGGCAGAGAGCTGATACCAGAAACAAGGTTACTGAACTCTGCCTCTGCCTCATGAGAAATGAGCTTAACTACGCTGATAGTTTGATTAGAATTAAAATTCAGAGTGGATGTGCCCTGCCTTGGAAGCCTACTTTTAAAAGAAACGTGACCAGATTCTGCTGAGACGCAGTGCTGTGTCATGTAAAAAGTTAAAGTCTTAGGAATATTAATCGTTTTAGCTCTGGTGCACTGGTATAGTCCCATTTAGAAAAAGGGCTGCTAAACTGAATGGACATTTGAGCAATTTAAAAATTACTTAAATAAGTCATTAGAAAATGTTTGAAAGTGTCAGTAATACACCAGAAGTCCAAAATCAGTGAGTGTAAAATTAGTCTTCCTATTAAAATAGATTTGAAGGACATTTATTAACTATTGTGGCCATGCTTCATGTTAGGCACACCAACACTTAAAAACTCTTGAACATAAAAAAATCTCTAAAACAGAGAAATTCTGTGTGTTATAATATTGTCTGGAATCCATTTTTAAGTTTTCACTTCTCAGAAAAAAATTCTATGTGCAAGAAAATCTAACAGTGATGTATCTGCTCAGGCTAATTTTAACTTTTTGCATTTTATAGTAATACAGATAACACGATTGAGTAAAACTGTAAAGTTGCTTCTGACATGTGGGACAAAACATCCCAGAAATAAACTAGAATGTGAAATCTGAGGGTAAAAAATTAGCAAAACAGATACGGGGTCCATCTGTTACCACACCACTACAACGATGTCACGTGACAAGGCTATACTTCAAGCAGCAGTAAGAGAGGCAATAAACCCAAGTGTTATGAACTGGAAAAAACTTGCTTCGACAACCAGCACGACTGAAATCACAGACTTAGAGCAATACTTCTGTGAGGTTAGAAGAAAACGCTGAGTAAGCTGGAACTTCACAGTAGGAACAGTCCAAAATGTTAAAACCTTGCACATAAAGGAGAATGTTAAATTCAATCCCGATGCCATTTTTAACATTTTGCTTTCTAGAGCCATAGCCGAAAAGCTGTGGAAGTCTGTTGTTTTGTTACGCCCCATGCAAAAACCCATCCCTTCCTGTCATTTTAAACAGTATGTTCACACCTCTCAAGGCATTACTTTATGTTTTCCCAGCAGAAATAATTACATCCCTAGCAATTCCACAAGGCACCTTCTTTCTCTAAGTCTGACTAAGAAATCCGTAAGCAGTAACTGTACAGTAACTCCTGTGAGGCGCCCGGCAGTGCTGAGGGAGACGTGTCTCTGCACCCGGACAGAACGGGGCTTGTTAACCTCCCTGCTAAACCTAGCATGATTCGGCCCCACGGCCCCACAGAAGAACTACGTGTACCTTGGAACTACAACACTGAGTTTAAAATAAACCATTTTCCAGTGTATTTAGAAGTACTAAAAAGTAGACACCTCTTTCCTCCAAAAACATCAAAGGAAACAACTGTCCTCAGGAGTCTTCTCCTGCATTGCTTTTGCACTCACACTCTTCCACCATCATCCTGTAAAGTGACCCACTGTCGATTTTTTGGTGACAACTAATGGAAACATTTCGAGTTTGCATCATGCTTAGCCACTGACAGAAGTGTTAGCCGTGCATTGTTTTTTTAAACACCACGCAGTCCGGTTTCATGACTCTGAAGCACTTAGACTCAATTTACCCACAACACTGTCTATGAAACCTGAGCTTTTTTCTTCTTCGATTTATTATGACATGAAGCCAAGTGAGAAAAGACAGGTGGAGACCTCACTCAACAAGGGCCCGTGCTACCTTTCTCTGCATCAAGAAGATCATGAAAACACCATCAAACCATAAACCAACACGCACCGATTTAAATGAAAACTGGTTGTAATTTAAAGACTCCCTATCATTGCCACCTCGGTATTCCTACTGAGGGCAAGACAGAGAGGTAAGTGAACTTCATTTTAAAAATTTAAGTATTTGCTTTACTTGACTACATACTTAGAAATGTCCTACAATTCCTCACTAAGACATTTTATAGCAATTAAAATAACAATGCTATAAGTAAAATAGCAACTAAGGATGTACTCTTACAGAAGAAAATGATAAAAATTTTAAACTTCAAAACAGAACTTAATGTTTTTAGTGTTACGAGTTTATCGAATTGATAAAAAGAATATATCTTGGATTCCTTTAAATAAAAAACATCTGCGTGTGGTTAAGTAGCTCAATGCCAATCACTTACTTATGCTTAGGGGTAGAAAAGCTGGGGTGCAGCAAAACTTGAAAATGACTATGAACCAATGCCAAACCGAAATCAATCAGAAGCTCAGCCAAACATTGGAAAGTGGATCTCTAGTTATTTGGCAATAATACTTAATTTCTAAACTAGAATTTAAAATGGAGCTTTTTAAGAAATTTAAAATTTGTCAGTTTAGTTGCATTTATTGAATAAAGTTACTGACAGGTATCTCTTGAAAATCACAAGTCCAGGGACTTTAAAAAATTATAAAATTTGTCTCCTTTATTAGCACAATTATGGCTTTTACTTAGTGTGAAGTCAAATAAACAACTCAGAATTTCATCAAATTAAAAGCAAGAATTGTATCAGAAATCTGAAACCCAAGGAAAAAAAGATAATATAACTAACCCTGAACAGATCGCTTGTGGTAGTCGAAGGGTCTGAAAAATTCCTGAAGTTCCTTCTTCGAGTAAGACTCCTTTCGGTCTCTACACTAGTACTAGAACTTTCATCAGAAGGCGGTCCGTCAACAGGCCGTGCGGGAACAGAGCCGAGGAGAGAACTCTTGTGCTGCTTCTCCAGCTGAAGCTCAGTGCTCACTGCTGCCAGCCTCTCATTAGCCCTGCGAGGATCGCAAAGCACAGATTTCATTCATTTCATTTCTTCCTAAGTGATGTGTATTTTTAAAGTTGCTACAATAGTAAACAGATTGTCCCATTAAACTGTGTTTTGACACCAAAAAATACGTCAGCGCAGACCTACTGTAAACAATTACAGTTTAAAACTGTCCTAAAGAAGGACGTACGTGCCTGGGGGGCCCTTAACTAACAAGTACTTCAAAGTGGGGAGAGTCAGAGATGGAGACGCCCCCACAGAGGATCCCCGCTGCCTTCTGCACTGGCTGCATCTAGACATGCCCTCAGGAAACCAGTTTAGAAATAAAAAATAAACCATCCCTCAAAGCCACTTTCAAGCATTTGCTTTCACCCCCCTTATACACACATTTCACTCACTACCTGGGAGAAATTAAGCATGCGGCACTGAGGAACAGTTTAGAGCCACCACCTCTGGGGGGCACCAGGCGGCAGAGTCAATGGTGGGAAAGAACTATGACAGCACCAGGGGCAATTTCAAGTGTCCCCCAATTTCCCAAAGCTCACTTTGTTACTTTGCTTTTACCAGAGGCCTACATCAGCACCTGTTTTCCATAACCAAAAAAAAACTCAAGTGGATTTTCACTTTATGAAAAAAAAGCAAAAAGCCAGAATAGCACTGGGTGTTTGTTGTAGCCCGAGCCATCAGAGGGGCAATGAGCACCCCGAGCAGCGAGAGGGCCCCACCGAGCTCCTTCCGCAGAACCACACTCAGTATCCCGGCATCACGCCGCCACGGCTTTGGACTGTGTCTGTGAGCTGCCTGTGCTTTATGCATATTTATTTCACGCATCCACCAGCAAGACGTGTCCTAAGGTAACTGCCTCTTTGCTTTACACCGACAACTTTCATAGAAACACTCTCCTTTCGGATAGCGGGGACACCTGTAGCTTATCCTGTTATTCAGGCACCGGAGGTGGGACCTGCCCTTTCTGTCTTCCACACACCCCCTCGGGCAGGCCACCATATTCTTTTTAGCCACTTTGTGAACCACTATACTGCCCGTCACCCCTATGTGAATTTCCACCTATTCCCCAAGCATGCCTTTACATAGCGGAGACAAACTTAGAAGGATACAGCACTTCATCTCGGTGCCCACAAGCGGTGACACCAAGTATCACCATCAAGAAAGTAAATTCACCAAACACCAGAATGGGGCCCCTTGGGCTTACGTTGTACTCTTCCAAAACACAGTTAATTTTAAACTTAGTAACATTTCTATTTATGGGAATTCCAGCTAGAAATTTTGTGATAATACGGCTGTCTAAATTACAAAGTTTGCAAAACCCCTAGCTTAAAGACCAGATCAGGTTAAATATATACATATATAAAACATAAAGTCATGTAAAAGCAACAAAAGGCAGGGAGATGCAAACTGCCCTGGACTGACATTTTAAAGGAGAGTTCATTTACTAACACCATTTCCCAAAATTACACTATCTAGTTAGCTCTCACCTGCTACTCACCTCATGAACCTGGCTCAGTAAGAATTATGCCTAAGAGGCAAATTAATGACCTAAATTGTTTTCTATAATTCTACGTTTGACTTACGAGTTTAGTTGGCTTGCCAATGACATTCCATTTTCTAGCTCTTCCAGGTACAGCTGCCTGTATTTTTTCCAATTCTTTTTCATTACAGTCAAACTGAAAAGTTTTACTTTTCAGTTCAGTTTCCAGATCTTTAACTCTGTGTTCCATTTGACTTACTGAAGCACGTTTATACTCTCTTAACAGGTCTTCTTGAGATGCTGCTTGGGCCTACAGCAAATTAAAAGGATACAGTTTTAAAAATACTTATAACCTGAGTAATTACATTTGTTCCCTTTAGTTTTGAGTCAGTGATTCAGAGAGCAATTTTAAGTGTGAAAAAAAGCTGAACTTTAAAATACTTACCATCAATGTCAAGTGAATTAAATCTGAATTACAAAATTCAAGTTGAATCACTCTTCTACTAGTACTCATGTGATGTGATAGTTCAAAGAATAATAGGATCAGTTTAAAACTTTAACAATTGAACAATACAACCCAACAGTAATCGCAGAGTGTGGTACAGTATTTGAATCACAATATATTCTTTTCCTCCTAGTCGTCTTGATTTACACCAATTGGTCTTAAAAATGATTCTCTAGTGAGAGTTGTTCCGAAAGGTCAGTTTAGTGGTAGTAATGATGGAAACTGAATTATTTAAAGGGAGTAACAAATGCGGCCTTCCTTCCAGAAATCTACAAACAAACCGCTATATGGGAAGTAGAGGAAACACATAAAATGTACACATCCGAACTGTAATTCTCAGCGAAGTGAGTTACAGCACGTTACAGATCAATGCTTCAACCTGTAAAAACTGGCTGATTTCTTCCAATTTTTCTGCAATATGCTGTCTTGCTTGTTCTTCAGTCTCCTGTCTGTACTGCACGACTTGACTGAGTTCTTTCAGTTTTTCCACTACATCCCGTCTTGCTCGCTCCTCAGTCTCCCGTTGGTACCGCTCCACTGGACTGCGTTCCACTGCGTTCATTTCCAGGTGATGCCTGAGGTGCACTACTTCTTCTTCCAACTGCTTTGTCTTCTCCTCCAGTGTGTCAGATTTCTTTTGCAATTCTTTCATAAATATCTCCTTTAGAAAACGTTGAGTTTCTGCACCCAGATGGAGAAGTACTGAAGATGCAGATTTCACTTTTGCTGGAAGATCAGCATTCTGCATGAAGAAGATAAAATTGTTTGGTAATGAGGTTAGCAGACTGAGAACAGCCTAACTCTAACCCAGCATCAAAGGTTGAAATAAATTCAGTTCCAATAAAATGGTATCTGCCTTGTGGAATGGAGAAAACTCAAGTTACTCAGAAAATCAAGAAAAAAGTTCAAACCACCAAGAGTCACAAAACAATACTGTTTACTGTCATCGTCTTTGTTATACATTTGTACTTGATTTTACACTCTTATTTTTCTGTAAATTGGTTCACAGTCTTTCCTACATAAAATGACTACAAGGCACCTCTTAGTAGAAAGTCTCTTACCCCTTCCTCCCCCAAGTCTTAACTCTCCATGACTTTTAAAGTTTTAGGGAGATCATACTGAGTTACTTAGGGCTGAATTAATAAATGCCTCCCAAAACAAGACTTTGAAAAAAAGACTGCAATTAATACATCTTACAAATATGGGTTCTAATGCCATAAGCCTTTCTCTGAACCACAAATACTTCATGCTTATTTGAATTGCATTCCAAGGAGCAATGAGCGATTCGCAGAGTTAAGGAGAAACCCATCTCCTAGCGTAGTGGTTTTAAGGTGATCCATACATTTTTCTAAAGAAAAAAGCCTTAATTCTTGTAATCCTTTGTGGCTCTCCACAAAACAAGAGAAGATACTCAACAAAAACAAACAAATACTTGCTGGAATTTCAGTGACATTGACTTGGAAGAACTACTTTCCTTCAGATAGAAGGATTATTTGGTAAAACAAGGCAGGCGGAGATGGTGGTTGTAAAACAACTCTACAAATTCCTTGACACTTCCCCTGTGAAATTCCCTCCCCTGAAGTATGTACTGGCCTCAGTCAACTGGTTTCTAGGGGACAGAATGTGGGGGCACTGCTGTGTGATTTCTAAGGTTAAATGGCTTCTGACTTTCACTCCGTAGGGTTGCTCACCCTTAGAACCCAGCCACCACATTGTGAAGCTCAGGCCACCTACTGAGTCTTTGTACACGCAGCTGTCCCAGCTGATGACCCCAGGGAATGTCCTTAACCAAAGCCAGCTCCAACTTCCAGATATGAGCATAAACAAGCCTTTAGATTATTCTAGTGCCCGCTTGATGCCAAGTGGAGAAGAAATGAGCTGGCTCCACTAAGCCTTGTCTAAATACAGATTTGTGAACCAAGCAGATGCTGTTTTGAGTCACCAGGTTTGGAGGCAGTTTATTATATAAATTATTAGCAATAAATAACTGGCACAGATACTGATGTTAAAAATGGGGCACAGCCATTAAAAAGGAACCCAAAATGTGGGGATGCCTTTGAACCTGGAGGTAGGTGAAACCTGAACAGATGTAGAGAAGAGTAAGAGTGAAAATCCAAAGTGTCCCCGAGACTGTGAGTGGAAGCCTGAGGGCCCTTGAAGGGCTGAGTGACGGCTTCTAGGCCAGGGAAGAAAATGACACTGAAACCGGAGGAAACGGGACTCTTGCTACCGAACAGCTGAAAGTAAAATTGATGAGAGAGATAAGCTAAAACAAACAAACCAAAAGATTATTAAATAGAAAGGAACCAGGACTCACAGGGTTCGAATATCTGTATCCCATTTAAAGCATCCCCACATGCCCAATTGTCACATAATGGGTAAGCAGAGAAATGGCTTCCAGGCTAAGATCAAATCTAGGGTGCTGCCAGGAAAACAGTCTAAAGACGAAGCCAAGATTCTGTTAAGACCTTGGAAAGATTTAAGGTGCCGCCTCAAATTCCTTTAAAGATCTTAAAAGCATAAGAATTTCAAAGGCATGGTCCCACAACAGCTTCACAGGAAGCCCAAGGTGAAGAGTTTATCTCAAAAAGACGTGAGAGTAGCTTTTCCAATGGCATGAACCCAATAAAATTCACAGGAAACTCAAAGTTTTAAAGAGAAGTGTGGTAGCAAAAACACTGCTTGCTAGCTTGGACTGAAAGAGACAAAAGATAGTGCAAAATGGGAAGAGGCCTTTGGGTTTTTCTTAGAAGGTCTACAAGGAGGAAGCTGGCTTGAGAGAACTACTCAGCTGCAAACACAGGTCACTGCTCATGAAAGGGACAGAACAAAGAGCTCAGAGAGGGCAGCGGAGAACCCCTCCCAGGGATAGGACTAAGTCCTAATCAAAGAGCCGGCAGCATCAGGCTGCATTTCAGAACTGCTACAGACCACCGTGCCTCCCATCTTCCATCTGTGAGTGAGGGAGTCCTTAGCAGTTTAGCAGAATGTCGGGTGTGTGGTGGCGAATAACCCGTGTCTCCTTATCCCCAAGCCCCAGCACTGAGAGGAGTGTACCCAAGGGGCTGTACTCCAGAAACCACGCGCAGGAACCTCAGCCCCACCTGGACCTGATGAAGATGGGAAAGTAAGACCCTGGACTGGAGCCTGAGCCTAACACCACAGCGACCGAGTCCTGCTCAGGGACTGAGTGGGGATAAGCGGATTTTCTCGTATGGAAGCAGTAAGAAAACATTGTGGCTAGTGAGTAGATTATGCTGGTTTTTGAATGTCTCCATACATTTTAAAAGTTAATTCCATAAAAAAGGTAGAATGTGGGCCAACCTTAAGTGCCCTGCTCCTAATGAACAGAAAACGGTGAGAGGGGCACCGAGTGAACTGCAGGGCAGGTTTGAAAAGGCAGTTCAGCTTCTGCCTCGCTCTTAACCCGGAACCCAGTCTCAGGTGGGCACGCTCAGGCCACAGAGACAGCTTAGGTGTTCCAGGGGAGGTGGTCCACCTGCCCGCCCCACCAAAGCCACAGCCCACTGCCAACATCAACCATCAGACATCACTGGGTGAATCTTCAAGTGATTCCAGACCCCGCCTTTGAGCTGCCCCACCTGAAGCTGAGAGGAATAGAGGCCAGCTGTCTTGGCCACACTTTTCCTAAGTGTAGGTTGTGAACAAAATAAATGCTTATTTAAGCCACTGAACTTTGGGGAGTTTGTTAGGCAAAAACAGATAAACAGAAAAGTGGATGAATGAAGACAGTAAGAAATGTAACTTGAATATAGTAGAAATTGGTCTCCTATAAAATGGAAAGTAACAAACGTTGAGATTCACTTATTAATGACAAAGTGCTGATGAGAACAAGCAGATAACTTAAAGAAAGACCTAAGAACTAGTGAGAAGGAAGGTACTTCAGAGTTCCCTCCAATTACAGTTTCTTACAAATTGGCATGTATTTCACAATTTCTCCTCAACTTTGAGGATGAGGAAAGACTGGTAAGCAAGGAGACATAGGATTTGAAGGCTAATAACTGAAAAACAACTAGAAACAGTTACCAAAATCGCCTTTTTACCTCATTTCAATTAACTGGACTTCTAAGAGACAGGCAGCTTTGAGAATTTATTAATCTAGCACTCACTCTTCATTTTCCTTTCCTCAGAGAGAAAATAAAATATTATGGAACCGTAAGTGTAGTGTCCTTTGGCAGTATTTAAATTATAAATACCATTTTTCCTTTACCTTACTTCAAAGCTGGTTGGTAAGGGAAGGTAAGACTGTCTCAGCTTTATGTTGTAGCACAATGCTTCTCCGTATCACACAGAGTGGCTTTGAACTTTTGAAATTCAAATTACTAATCTGTTACCTGTTTCTGATAAACTGATTGAATATTATCTAATTTTTAACAGCTGTACTCTTGAAAAATTTTCCTTGGATGGGATGAAGTATTTATTTCACTAATTATGCATTCAGCTATAGAATACAGCTAGGCATCTCTCTTCTTAAGTAAAAGGAGGTAGACACAGGGAGCTGAGAGTGCAGGATCTACACCAAGAACAAGATCGGCACCAGTGTTACACACAAGAACCAAGCCAAAAGAGGACTTCATTGTGAACCGCAATATGGATTAGAGAGGCTTCCAAAGAGGAAGGTTGAATTAATCTTTTCCAGGCTTAATCTTTTGCCTCTAGATAGTGAAATCTATGGATGACTCTATGAATTATAAGTGCATCATAATGAAGTATATTGCAGACTGAGTCAGCAGATCCCATGACCATGATTTGATGGAAACTGGAGTGAAGTGGGAGGCACTGGGTGAGAAACTAAAGGTCTGAATGGGTGGGGGATGGACTTTATCTTTGCAAGCCTACTTTCTGTCCTGTCAGAGTCAGCAAGGCATAAGCTGGCCACAGGCCCCTTCAGGAAGCAGGAGGTCTCCACAGAAGTGGAGTTACAGACATTCCACGACACTGACTTTTTATTACTATGTAAGACAACGGGTAATATGCAAGATGACTCGGAAAGAGTTCTCATAACATCTGACTTGGTACTGGCATAGGACAGACATAGAAACCCTCACATTTACGGTCAACTGATTTTCAATACGAGTGTCAAAATAACTGAATGAGACAGTAATAGTCTTTTTAACAAATGGTACTGGGGCAACTGGATATCCACAGGCAAAAGATCAAAATTCGACCTCTACCTCATACAATACATACAAAACTAACTCAAAATGAAAGAGCTGAAACTACAAAATTCTTAGAAGAAAACACAGGTGTGTGTCTTCATGACTGGATCTGGCACTTGTTTCTTAGGTAGGATAGTGAAAGACAGAAATAGATTAACTGAACTTCATCAATATTAAAAACTTCTAGTCTTCAAAAGACACCATCAAGTAGGTAAAAAGGCAATCTCCTGAATAGGAGGAAATACTCGAAAATCCTACATCTGATCAAAGATTTGAACCCAGGATACAAAAAGAACTCTTACAATTCGATCATAAAAAGACAATCCAATTTTAAAATGGGCAAAAACCTGAACAGACACGTCTTCAAAGCAGATACACAAATGGATAAGCGCATGGAAAGACCCCCAACATTCTCAGTCATCAGAAAAATGCAAATCAAAACACAATGAGATGCCAGTTCACACCCACCAGGAGAGCTAATGACCAGTGTTGACAGGGATGCATAGAAACTGGGAGAATTACACACTTTGGATAAAAATGTTAAATGGTGCAGCCACTCTGGAATATGGCAGTCCCTCAAAAGGTTACACAGTTACCGTGTGACCCATACGACAGCGTTTCCACCCTTAAGTCTGTTCCCCAAAGAAATGAAACATGTTTACACCAAAACTTGGACAGAAGTGTTCGCAGCAGCATTATTAACAATAGGCAAAACCAAGAGGCAGCCCAAAGGTCCATCAACTGACGGATGGATAAACGGTTTAGCCCAACCGAGTAATGTTCGACAATAAACAGAAATGGAAATACTGACAAGAGCTGTAACATGGATGAACCTTGAAGACGTTTTGTCAAATGAAAAAAGCTAATCATGAAGGACCACACAGCATGTGATTCCATCCATGGGAAACACCCAGAACAGGCACATCTATAGAGACAGAAGTCAGCCTGGTGGCTGCCGGGGGCTGAGGGGGACGGGGGCTGGGATGGA
>NC_045715.1:40754910-40762485 GCF_009834535.1 Camelus ferus
ATGCGGGGTTGCGGAGATGATTTGTCCTTGGGGACATGATGCGGGCTTAGGGTGGTGAGATCAGCTTGGGGACAAGTGGGCCTGGATATATGATGCAGGATTGGGGAGGTGATTGTGCTTGGGAAGATGATGCGGGCTTGGGAAATGATGTGGGCTGGGGAGATAATTGGGCTTGGGGAGTTTATGTGGACTTGGGGAGATCATGGTGGTTTGGGGAGATGATGTGGGCTCGGGGAGATAATGCGGGCTTGAGGCGATGATGTGGGCTTGGGGAGATGGTGTGTGCTTAGAGATATGTCAGCTTGGAGACATTATGTGGGCTTGGGGAGAAGATTGCTCTTCGGGAGATGATGTGGGCTTGGGGAGATGATTGGGCTTGGGGAGATGATGCGGGCTTTGGAAATGATGCAGGCTTGGGGAAATTATGTGCCTTTTGGGAGATGTGGTATTGGGGAAATGATGCGGGCTTGGGAAATGATGCAGGCTTGGGGAAAGTATGTGCCTTTTGGGAGATGCGGGCTTTTGGACATGATGCGGGCTTAGGGAGATGAAGCGGGTTTAGGGATGTGAGGTCGGCTTGGGGACATGTGGGCTTGGAAACATGATGCATACTTGGGGAGATCATGTGGGCTTGATGACACGATGTGGGCTTGGTGAGAAGACTAGGCTTCGGGAGATGATGTGGGCTTGGTCAGATGATTGGGCTGTGGAGATCACTCAGGCTTGGGGTGAATGACGCCTTCTTGCGGATATGCTGAAGGCTGATGGAGATGATGTGGACTTAGGAGATGACGTGGGCTTGGGAGATCATGTGGGTTGAGGAGATGATTTGTCCTTGAGGACATGATGCGGGCTTAGGGTGGTGAGTCTGGTTGGGGACATGTGGGCCTGGAAACATGATGCGGGCTCATGGATATTATGCTGGCTTGGGGACATGACGCAAGCCTTGGCTAGATGATTGCAGGGCTTGGGGAAATGATTAGGGCTTGGGGAAATGATTGGGCTTGGAGAGATGATGTGGGCTTGGGGAGATGGTGTGTGCTTAGAGATATGTCAGCTTGGAGACATTATGTGGGCTTGGGGAGAAGATTGCTCTTCGGGAGATGATGTGGGCTTGAGGAGATGATGTGGGCTTGGGGAGATGATGTGGGCTTGGGAAATGATGCAGGCTTGGGGAAATTATGTGCCTTTTGGGAGATGTGGTATTGGGGACATGATGCGGGCTTGGGAAATAATGCAGGCTTGGGGAAAGTATGTGCCTTTTGGGAGATGTGGGCTTGTGGACATGATGCGGGCTTAGGGAGATGAAGCGGGCTTAGGGTGTGAGGTTGGCTTTGGGACATGTGGGCCTGAAAAAATGATGAGGCTTGGGAGATCACGCGGGGTTGCGGAGATGATTTGTCCTTGGGTACATGATGCGGGCTTAGGGTGGTGAGATCAGCTTGGGGACATGTGGGCCTGGAAACATGATGCGGGATTGGGGAGATGATGCGGGCTTGAGGAGATGATGTGGGCATGGGGAGAGTATGTGGGCTCGGGAGATGGATGTTGGCTTGGGTAGATCATGTTGGCTTGGGGAGATGATGTGGGCTTGGGAGATGATGTGGGCTTGGGGAAATGATGTGGGCTTGGAGAGATCATGTTGGCTTTCGGAGATGATCTGGGCCTGTGTACATGATGCGGTCTCGGGGACATGATGCATGCTCGTTTCCATGATGCGGGCTTGGGAAATGATGCAGACTTAGGGAGATGATTGGGCTTGGGGAAATGATGTGGGCTGTGTAAATGATTCGGGCTCGCGGATATTATGCCGTCTTGGACATGACGCAGGCTTGGCTAGATGATGCAGGCTTCGGGAATGATGCGGTCTTGGGGAGATGATTGGGCTTGGGGAGATGATGTGGGCTAGGGGAGATGATTGGGCTTCGGGAGATGATGTGGGCTTGGGGAGAATGATGTGGGCTTGGGGAGATGATTGGGCCTGGGGGAAGAATATGTGAACTTGGAGATTATTGGACCTTGGGGAGATGATGTGGAGCTTGTGGAGATGATTGGGCTTGGTGAGATGATGGGGGATTTGGGAAATGATGTAGTCTTGGAGAAATTTATGTGGACTTTTGAGAGATGTTCGGCCTGTGGGACATGGTGAGGGCTTGGGGAGAATGAAGCGGTGTTAGGGATGGTGAGGTCTGGCTTGGGGACATTTGGGCTTGGAAACATGATGCAGCTTGGGAGATCATGTGGGCTTGATGACATGATGTGGGCTTGGTGAGAAGATTTGGGCTTCGGAGTGATTGGTGGGCTTGGGAAGATGATTGGGCTTGGGGAGATGCTGTGGGGATTGGGAAATGTGAAGGCTGGAGAAATTATGTGCCTTTCGGAGATGTGGGCCTGGGGATATGATTGCGGGCTTGGGGAGATGAAGCGGGCTTGGGTGTGAGGTCGGCTTCGGGACATGTGGGCCTGAAAAAATGAGGCTTGGGGAGGATAATGTAGGCTTGGGGAGATGTGGGCTTGGGGACATGATGCAGGCTTAGGGGATGACGTGGGCTTGGGAGATCATGCGGGGTTGCGGAGATGATTTGTCCTTGGGTACATGATGCGGGCTTAGGGTGGTGAGATCAGCTTGGGGACATGTGGGCCTGGATATATGATGCAGGATTGGGGAGGTGATTGTGCTTGGGAAGATGATGCGGGCTTGGGAAATGATGTGGGCTGGGGAGATAATTGGGGCTTGGGAGTTTATGTGGACTTGGGGAGATCATGGTGGTTTGGGGAGATGATGTGGGCTTTGAAAATGAATGCACTGCTTGGGGAATGTATGCGGGCTTGGGGAGATGATGTGGGCTCGGGGAGATCATGCGGGCTTGGGGCGATGATGTGGGCTTGGGGAGATGGGTGTGTGCTTAGAGATATGTCAGCTTGGAGACATTATGTGGGCTTGGGGGAAGATTTGCTCTTCGGGAGATGAAGTGGGCTTGGGGAGATGATTTGGTCTTGGGAGATGATGCGGGCTTTCGAAATGATGCAGGCTTGGGGAAATTATGTGCCTTTTGGGAGACGTGGTATTGGGGAAATGATGCGGGCTTGGGAAATGATGCAGGCTTGGGGAAAGTATGTGCCTTTTGGGAGATGCGGGCTTTTGGACATGATGCGGGCTTAGGGAGATGAAGCGGGTTTAGGGATGTGAGGTCGGCTTGGGGACATGTGGGCTTGGAAACATGATGCATACTTGGGGAGATCATGTGGGCTTGATGACACGATGTGGGCTTGGTGAGAAGACTAGGCTTCGGGAGATGATGTGGGCTTGGTCAGATGATTGGGCTGTGGAGATCACTCATGCTTGGGTTGATGACGCCTTCTTGCGGATATGCTGAAGGCTGATGGAGATGATGTGGACTTAGGAGATGACGTGGGCTTGGGAGATCATGTGGGGTTGAGGAGATGATTTGTCCTTGAGGACATGATGCGGGCTTAGGGTGGTGAGGTCTGTTTGGGGACATGTGGGCCTGGAAACATGATGCGGGCTCATGGATATTATGCTGCCTTGGGGACATGACGCAGCCTTGGCTAGATGATGCGGGCTTGGGAAATGATTAGGGCTTGGGGAAATGATTGGGCTTGGGGCGATGATGTGGGCTTGGGGAGATGGTGTGTGCTTAGAGATATGTCAGCTTGGAGACATTATGTGGGCTTGGGGAGAAGATTGCTCTTCGGGAGATGATGTGGGCTTGAGGAGATGATGTGGGCTTGGGGAGATGATGTGGGCTTGGGAAATGATGCAGGCTTGGGGAAATTATGTGCCTTTTGGGAGATGTGGTATTGGGGACATGATGCGGGCTTGGGAAATAATGCAGGCTTGGGGGAAAGTATGTGCCTTTTGGGAGATTGTGGGCTTGTGGACATGATGCGGGCTTAGGGGAGATGAAGCGGGCTTAGGGTGTGAGGTTGGCTTTGGGACATGTGGGCCTGAAAAAATGATGAGGCTTGGGAGATCACGCGGGGTTGCGGAGATGATTTGTCCTTGGGTACATGATGCGGGCTTAGGGTGGTGAGATCAGCTTGGGGACATGTGGGCCTGGAAACATGATGCGGGATTGGGGAGATGATGCGGGCTTGAGGAGATGATGTGGGCATGGGGAGAGTATGTGGGCTCGGGGAGATGATGTTGGCTTGGGTAGATCATGTTGGCTTGGGGAGATGATGTGGGCTTGGGGAGATGATGTGGGCTTGGGGAAATGATGTGGGCTTGGAGAGATCATGTTGGCTTTCGGAGATGATCTGGGCCTGTGTACATGATGCGGTCTCGGGGACATGATGCAGGCTCGGTTCCATGATGCGGGCTTGGGAAATGATGCAGACTTAGGGAGATGATTGGGCTTGGGGAAATGATGTGTGGCTGTGTAATGATTCGGGCTCGCGGATATTATGCCGTCTTGGGACATGACGCAGGCTTGGCTAGATGATGCAGGCTTCGGGAATGATGCGGTCTTGGGGAGATGATTGGGCTTGGGGAGATGATGTGGGCTAGGGGAGATGATTGGGCTTCGGAGATGATGTGGGCTTGGGGAGATGATGTGGGCTTGGGGAGATGATTGGGCCTGGGGAGAATATGTGAACTTGGAGATGATTGGACTTGGGGAGATGATGTGAGCTTGGGGAGATGATTGGGCTTGGGGAGATGATGGGGGATTGGGAAATGATGTAGTCTTGGAGAAATTATGTGCCTTTTGAGAGATGTGGGCCTGGGGACATGGTGAGGGCTTGGGGAGATGAAGCCGGTGTAGGGTGGTGAGGTCGGCTTGGGAACATTTGGGCCTGGAATCACGATGCAAGCTTGGGGAGATAATGTGCGCTTGGGGAGATGTGGGCTTGGGAACATGATGCAGGCTTGGAGAGATGATTCGGGCTTGGGAAATGATGCAGGCTTGGGGAAATTATGTGCCTTTTGGGAAGATGTAGGCTTGGGACATGATGCGGGCTTAGGGGAGATGAGCGGGCTTTAGGGTGTGAGGTCGGCTTCGGGGACATGTGGGCCTGAAAAATGAGGCTTGGGGAGATAATGTAGGCTTGGGGAGATGTGGGCTTGGGGACATGATGCAGGCTTAGGAGATGACGTGGGCTTGGGAGATCATGCGGGGTTGCGGAGATGATTTGTCCTTGGGGACATGATGCGGGCTTAGGGTGGTGAGATCAGCTTGGGGACAAGTGGGCCTGGATATATGATGCAGGATTGGGGAGGTGATTGTGCTTGGGAAGATGATGCGGGCTTGGGAAATGATGTGGGCTGGGGAGATAATTGGGCTTGGGGAGTTTATGTGGACTTGGGGAGATCATGGTGGTTTGGGGAGATGATGTGGGCTCGGGGAGATAATGCGGGCTTGGGGCGATGATGTGGGCTTGGGGAGATGGTGTGTGCTTAGAGATATGTCAGCTTGGAGACATTATGTGGGCTTGGGGAGAAGATTGCTCTTCGGGAGATGATGTGGGCTTGGGGAGATGATTGGGCTTGGGGAGATGATGCGGGCTTTGGAAATGATGCAGGCTTGGGGAAATTATGTGCCTTTTGGGAGATGTGGTATTGGGGAAATGATGCGGGCTTGGGAAATGATGCAGGCTTGGGGAAAGTATGTGCCTTTTGGGAGATGCGGGCTTTTGGACATGATGCGGGCTTAGGGAGATGAAGCGGGTTTAGGGATGTGAGGTCGGCTTGGGGACATGTGGGCTTGGAAACATGATGCATACTTGGGGAGATCATGTGGGCTTGATGACACGATGTGGGCTTGGTGAGAAGACTAGGCTTCGGGAGATGATGTGGGCTTGGTCAGATGATTGGGCTGTGGAGATCCTCATGCTTGGGGTTGATGACGCCTTCTTGCGGATATGCTGAAGGCTGATGGAGATGATGTGGACTTAGGAGATGACGTGGGCTTGGGAGATCATGTGGGGTTGAGGAGATGATTTGTCCTTGAGGACATGATGCGGGCTTAGGGTGGTGAGGTCTGTTTGGGGACATGTGGGCCTGGAAACATGATGCGGGCTCATGGATATTATGCTGGCTTGGGGACATGACGCAGCCTTGGCTAGATGATGCGGGCCTTGGGGAAATGATTAGGGCTTGGGGAAATGATTGGGCTTGGGGAGATGATGTGGGCTTGGGGAGATGGCTGTGTGCTTAGAGATATGTCAGCTTGGAGACATTATGTGGGCTTGGGGAGAAGATTGCTCTTCGGGAGATGATGTGGGCTTGAGGAGATGATGTGGGCTTGGGGAGATGAGTGGGCTTGGGAAATGATGCAGGCTTGGGGAAATTATGTGCCTTTTGGGAGATGTGGTATTGGGGACATGGATGCGGGCTTGGAAATAATGCAGGCTTGGGGAAAGTATGTGCCTTTTGGGAGATTGTGGGCTGTGGGACATGATGCGGGCTTAGGGAGATGAAGCGGGGCTTAGGGTGTGAGGTTTGGCTTTGGGACATGTGGGGCTGAAAAAATGATGAGGCTTGGGAGATCACGCGGGGTTTGCGGAGATGATGTGTCCTTGGGTACATGATGCGGGCTTAGGGTGGTGAGATCAGCTTGGGGACATGTGGGCCTGGAAACATGATGGCGGGATTGGGGAGATGATGCGGGCTCTTGAGGAGATGATCCTGTGGGCCATGGGGAGAGTATGGGTGGGCTCGGGGAGATGATGGTTGGCTTGGGTAGATCATGTTGGCTTGGGGAGATGATGTGGGCTTTGGGAGATGATGTGGGCTTGGGGAAATGATGTGGGCTTGGAGAGATCATGTTGGCTTTCGGAGATGATCTGGGCCTGTGTACATGATGCGGTCGCGGGGACATGATGCAAGGCTCGTTTCCATGGAAGGTGTGATCGGGCTTGGGAACATGATTGCAAACTTAGGAGGGAGATGATTGGGCTTGGGGAAATGATGTGGCTGTGTAAATGATTCGGGCTCGCGGATATTATGCCGTCTTGGGACATGACGCAGGCTTGGCTAGATGATGCAGGCTTCGGGAATGATGCGGTCTTGGGGAGATGATTGGGCTTGGGGAGATGATGTGGGCTAGGGGAGATGATTGGGCTTCGGGAGATGATGTGGGCTTGGGGAGATGATGTGGGCTTGGGGAGATGATTGGGCCTGGGGAGAATATGTGAACTTGGGAGATGATTGGACTTGGGGAGATGATGTGAGCTTGGGGAGATGATTGGGCTTGGGGAGATGATGGGGGATTGGGAAATGATGTAGTCTTGGAGAAATTATGTGCCTTTTGAGAGATGTGGGCCTGGGGACATGGTGAGGGCTTGGGGAGATGAAGCCGGTGTAGGGTTGGTGAGGTCGGCTTGGGAACATTTGGGCCGGAATCACGATGCAAGCTTGGGGAGATAATGTGCGCTTGGGGAGATGTGGGCTTGGGAACATGATGCAGGCTTGGAGAGATGATTCGGGCTTGGGAAATGATGCAGGCTTGGGGAAATTATGTGCCTTTTGGAAGATTGGGGCTTGGGGACATGATGCGGGCTTGGGAGATGAAGCGGGCTTAGGGTGTGAGGTCGGCTTCGGGACATGTGGGC